>NW_028141168.1:6617738-6761244 GCF_030444845.1 Prenolepis imparis | reverse complement strand
AAGCAGTGGTATCAACGCAGAGTACTGATAACGTTCTTGGAATACAATGGGACACAATAGGAGGCGAGGTCAGTCGCTCGATCGATGATCGATGCCAGAGTCCATCGCTGGTCCCCGATAAGTGAATGATGCCTGTATTTTTGCGCGAGGTACTGTTGGATGTTATACGGTACCAAGATAGCGGTTTCTAAAGTGTTAGCTCTTCTAAGCCTCGTGCAGATATCAAGTGGATGTAAATTATATTTTTATCCAAAGATTTATTTACTTACTTTGAGATATTTTGCTTCTCTCTTCTTATCAATTTCTGTAGAAGTAATGAAAAGTTTGAATGGAGTCCTCCTCAATCAAGGTTAAAACATCTTTCAAATTTTGTGTGCGAAATATCTTTCGAATATTGTGATATGCTTAGATATTAAATTATTGTTTATGTAGTGTAAAATCTTAAAAAAAAATGAAATTTATTACATATATTAATTTTTTATTGCAAACATAAGCTGTTATATCTTTGCAGTAATTTTTCTAGAACCTCTTGAGCCAAATCTAATATTGCGCTCGTTAAAATAATTAATTGAAACATATTAAAATAATTAACAACACTATACATACACATTGAATACTCTATCTAAATCTGGCTACGAATCCACGTTGCAAATTTATTTCGGTCATAGATAAAGTCTTCTCCAGTCTCATTCCCATGTTTTCTCCTATCGTAACATAATCAACACTTTGTATTACTATGATAAACAAACTCCCTCGAGATCGATCCGCCTGTCTGCTAAAACAATCACCTCGACAAGTTATTTACAATGCGCTTTCTCACTTATCGGCATCTCTAATCAGGCCCACTTACAACATTGCAAAAATCTAGCTGGTTCAAGACACGATCGAATGCATTCGAACGAGACGAATCAATGTTTTTAGCCGTTCTTCGGTCTAATCACCATCATCGGGATTATTTATGCCGTCTCGGTAGCGCAAACGGTTCATCAAGAAGTTAAAGAAGGTATAATAGAGTCGTAACTGACAGAGAAAAATCAAGTGTCGATCGCCGATAGTTCTCTCACGTATCGCCCATTGATCAGACCGTCCTCTTCCGTCTAAATGTCCGATGGCGACGACGGAAGGCAATGGAATGATAAGAAACAGACCCAGACCGCTCGTCACGCGCTAATTACAATCGCGCTCGTGACAATCAGCCCGGGTGACGACACGACGGGCGAGCAACATCCGTCCATCACGATCCGACTGGCCGGATGGACTCCGGATGGGTGACAGTGTCATTTTCACGCGGATTTTACGTTTTGTCAAAATGCTACTTTCACCGTTTAAACATGGCAGAAATTGACGTTCCGCGGCGATGGCGACCGAGCACAGTGCTCTCTCTTCTGGCCGCGGCCTCCTCTAGGCGCGGTCTTATAATTAGAGCAGTTTCGGCTGCCTTAGAGAGACCGACTTTGCGGGTTGTTCTTTCGAGATTTCTTATTTCACTTGTCGATAGAGAATTGTGCAAAATTTTATAAATTATTTAAAAAATATACTTTTCTCTTTTTCTCCTTTTAGCTTCTTTGACGTGTTTATAATTTCAAATATGACCATCTTTTTCTCTAATTGATATAAAAGGACGCGCCAAAAGTAATTATAGTTAATTGATATGTTCAATTTTATCTCATCAAAAGAAATTATAATTATTTTTTATGATTTGGATTAAATTACATCATAATTGTATGTAACATACATTTGAGAGTTAAAATAATACCCTATTACGCATATATTAATTAGAAATTAATTTCTTACGGAGAATATATACTGATCATATTGTTAATTATTAATTTTAACGCAATATCTTTTGAGAGATAACGCACATCAATTTATTATCACGATTAGAGCAAATAGAGAATTATTTATTTGCACTCTATATTTTATATATGAATTATATATACATATAATAATTTATATATATAATTATTTATACAAAAATTATATATATTAATTATATATAAATAATTATAAATTACTTATACGAATTAAATGCGATTAAGTACCGCAATTTTAAAGGAAATGGAGTTTCTGGTCGAATGGCCACACAATTAAGGACATCGCGCGGCGTCGTAAAGGACAAAGAAGGCCGCCGTTGATTTTCATGCTTCGACAAATTGTCGATTTGGCCTTCTTGCTGGATGCAGATGCGTACAGGATCAGGGTATCAGACAAACAAACCGTTCGTAGAATCGGTCGTTTAGCGATTTTTGCGCTTTCGCGTCCCAGAAACCTCTCGGTCGGTTTTATTCCTCGTGCCCTCTTCCCCTCCTACACCCGTCCCCTTCCCTTTTACCCCTTTCTCGTTTATGATGATTCTTGCTCGTCGCGCGAGTGAAATTCATCTTAACAGTTTCCGTTTTACGAGCAGCTTCCGATTCTTCTTCGCCG
The DNA here is from genome assembly GCF_030444845.1 of Prenolepis imparis. Lineage (NCBI taxonomy): Eukaryota > Metazoa > Arthropoda > Insecta > Hymenoptera > Formicidae > Prenolepis > Prenolepis imparis. Next base: position 6,758,817 of record NW_028141168.1, on the reverse strand, counting down.
GATTTTCACCGATCTAAGATTTTTTGTCCAGCGCCGACCCAGAAACAGACGATTTCATTTCTCCTCTCTATCGGCGGGTTACGGGTTTCCTTCAATTTTCACAGTGCATTATCGATCTCTTATCATTCCAAAAGAAAATTAATAAAAAAATTAAAATTAACAATTTTTATCTCTCTTGAAATTTGTTTTATCAATCTAAAATATTTGCGCATATTAAACGATTTTCAGTAACTTGCAATAAAACACATTTTTATGAATTATTCGACAGCGTATTTAATAATCGCTTGAAAATAATAATAATTATATTTTTTTATGTTACAGAATAATCACGTAAGATCTTGTCTCTTTTATTGTAAAGAGAAGATCACGCATTTTCGGGATCGCAGAGGCGTGCGATGGATTTTTCTTACTTCCAGTTACGACGTGGTTAGCGTGGCCTACTCAAAACCGGAATTAGGTCGGCTTAGAAGTAGCTAACCGCGAAAACGACTACGACGATGGTGGAAAAAAGGAAGAATGGTTCGTGCGGCAAACATCTACTTTCATTGTCGGTCATACCAGAGGGAGAGTTGTGATGGCGAGAACGATATGGAAAGAAGTGGAAGGGGTGAAAAGGGTACCTAGATGAAATCTAGCCTAGATGTTGAGAGTTTGCGCGAGATAAGACAGAAAGTTTCGAGAAAAGCAGATATGTATAATTCGCAGAGGAAATGACACGAATCCTAGAAAATTTATACACAATCATAATTTTAATAGAATTTTCAATTATAGTAGATTATAAAAAAGCAATAAGTTATATTATATCGAAATTATCACTTTCGTTAAATTTTTCGTGTTTCCCTTTTTTATTTGATCCAGTTTCTTATTCGATAACGATCGATTTTACTTTCAGCAAATCGTCAATAAAATTGATGGATTATTTAAGATTTAAATTATATTTTATATAAATCCGAAGCAAGGAACAAAAAATGTTTAAAAGAAATGACAAATGGCTTATGATAAAAATTGTCTCTTTCTCTGTAAAACAAATTCTAATATCGCGTACATATACATATATAGAACATATTAAAATGACCTCGCCGTGAAACAGGGTCAGACTCTCACCGCTCGGCGATAAAACTTGGCTTAGAAAGTCTTTTCACCCCTTCCGCTCATTACACTTGTACTCCGCGAGTATCTCTGAAGCAAGGAATGTCGTCTATTTTAATTACGCAATTTAGCAATCCATTAAACGTTTCACTTGCTTTCATTTAATTTGAGATCTTCTTTTATAAAATCGTAAAATAAAAATATAGCATATAATAAATCTCTTGGGAAAGTTCAATTTTTCTATAAATAATTCAGATAAATATCAATAATTATTTATAATTCAGATAATATTAATAATTATTTATTTGCGTTCTTTTATACAATATTTAATGAAATAAAAATCAGAGATTTTAATTTAATTTCGCGATTATAATAAATCTATCATTTTTCTCGTATATGAATAATATTAATAAATATAAAAATTCAAACAAAAGTAAAATTGAAGATAAGAAGAATAAAAGTGAGAAGTAATAATAAATATATTACTTATCTCTTTCTCTTTAATTGATAATTATTAATAATTAACTTTACATGAAACTTTTTTTGAGAGCATCTATCTCGTCGCCGAGGCAATGTGCATTTACGACACGATGCACCGTGTACCATCAAGAAATCTGCTGGAACTAAACATCGCAACATTTATTTCGTCGACGACAATTGGTGTACGGACAATGATTAAGGCACACTGTTCCCACGTTCACGCTTTTTAGCGCCCGCATTAAGGTAACTCTTGCCTTCTTGTGAGTTAAAGTCACAGTATGTCGTACCGAATCCCTCAGTTGCGGGTACCTCGCAATGGAAACAGTTGTCTTCAATAGTCGCCCGTCATCGTCGCTCCATTTGCACTGACTGTAGACATAAATCGAGCGAACAAACATGCGGTTGCATAAGATCTCCGAACGTCACTTGCTCCCGCATCATCTTTTGCTCATCGTGTTTGCGTGCGCGAGGACCGCTGAGGTATCCGAAGTGATATGCGAAAAAGTCTCCTTTAAGGAAGTCTCTCTAAGGGATGAATATTCGGAAACGGTACCTGTCACCAATAGTAGTCAGAAATTAACATCGCCGATCGTCGTCGAGACTCTCCCCCGAAACACTTCCAACGTCTCGTTCAGACCCAGTACACACTTAGGCGAGATCGAGCAGCCCAAGAGCAGAAAGAATCCCTTCAACAACGTGCAACACGTGAGATTCGAGAGCAACATTCATCTTGATGAGAAGAACGAGCGATCCCAGGATGTTGTCATGCAAAACGCCTATCCGAGTGTCACTGGTCTTCTGGACGAAGCTACACGATCCAACAGAATTAAGTTTCAAGACGACGTTCAGATGCCGTCGAGTAACCACCATCCCTTCAACGATCAGCAGGCGGTTACAGAAGTTGTTTCGGGCTCGCCGCTCGAACAGGCCACCATCGCACACGCGTTTCTCGATCAGACGTTTTACCAAAAGCCGCAGGACGCGTCTACCATCTTCGGCAAAATGATGACGGATCAGCGATCGACCGGTGCTTACTTCGACCTCGCGAGACCTCCTCCGTACGTCATCAATTATTACGCCAGTCAAAACCAGAACCCTCATCAGCCTATACAAGAGGCCGCACTCGAGATGATGAAAAAACCGGAGAGTAATGGCGTCTTGGTTGTTGAGCAGTCCACTTACACGAGGAAGCGCAAATTCCCGTACACGTTTTATCAACCGAGCGACGAGTATCACGATGTACAATACTTGGAAGAGCCACACTCGACGATGACTTATCCGCAAGTAAGAAGGTGGGTTTTTAACGCGGCGATAAAAAATATATTAATAATAGAATATTTTAGAGAATTGATTGTAAGCAACATGTTTATATCTAATGGCTTCTGCGTGAGATTGAAATTTAAATATATCATTCGCAGTCTGTCTCCTTGGAAGAAGATCATCCATTTGATCGGTACTATTTTACCTCTGGGTTTGCTGTTGGCAGTGATACCCAAAGTTGTGCGAGTCAACAACAACACGACAACAACGTGAGTCGTCTCTTCTCTCGTCTATTTACTCGCTCATATATTTTAATCGGGAACAAATTTCCTTCCAGCCAGCCGAGCATCGTCCTCTCGAAGCTGAGGGTTGCTGATCTGCCCATCGAACACAAGCGAGCACGTTTGTTCAGCGAACAATCGATGACCGTCTGCGAAGATCGATCGATCTGCGAACTGATTCTGGCTGGCAGCGAATCGCAATTCAACATTCTTCAGAATATTCTGTGGAACTTGGCTATCAGGTAACTCATTTCAGTCCTCCGTCGCTGATCAATAATAATTGTAAAATAATATAAAATATAATAAATATATAATAAATATTATTAAATATAATAAAATATAATAAATATATAATAATTATTATAAAATATAATAAATATATAAAATAAATATGTTTCTTTTATTTTTTGCATATAGCGGAACCGCGGATGACGTCGCAAAAAGAAACGGTCTTCGGGAGATTTTTAGCGCTGTGAGGAAGAAAAATTGTACGATCATCGATTGTTAATGACCGTCTATAGGAAGCCTGAAAAACAACTTACGACCACACGCGATCTCTTTCGCGTTCGTTGATTTATGGCGTTAATATTCACACGTTATGCAAATTCTCGCTTTGACTTTACGCATGAAATAGCAAGAGTACCAAAAAAAAAAAAACATAACTACGTTAATCATCACATGTATAATGATCGTAGTAATAACATCAATTATAACTAGATAATTAAGTAATTAAGAGATATATCGAGATATATTAAAAATTATATATATATATATATATATATATATATATATATAATTGTACATCACATTTTCATCTAAAAAATTATATTCATGAAATTTAATATCTTCTCTGTTTAATTATTCCACGATCTAATTGCGTACACGAAACGCATTCTGTAATTTAGTGTGATACTCAATAAATAATACGATATAAATACGCTGTCGAATTGAGAACAATGATTTTTTATATTACGCATATATCGCAACGATTTAATGATTCATCGTATATTATTATTTATGCGTGAGCAAACAACGAGACGCGAAAGTTGACGTATATTAAAAATAACAAAAATGAGGATGAAAACTGGATTTTTTAAAGAATGAAATACCGAGAGAAAGAGAGTGGGAGGTGTGTTATTCGGAAATTCGTTCCGCCCGTGCATCCACGCCTCGACCTCGTCCTCGCAAGTGAAAGTAGTCAGTTTATAAGTAGGTCGGCGTTATATTCTACTATACTACTACGGCGAGCGGTCGAAGAATTTATGGATGCACAACGGACTCTCGGACTCTCGGACGAGCAGCTGACCAATTATCGCACACGCGCCGACAATAATTACACGCGGTCAAACCGAGGCGATGAGGCGCACCGCAATTTTTAATTAACAAGCTGCCGGCGAGGTAAAATGGATAATTTGACGGCTAAGTGTGTTACGGATGCTAAATGTAGCAGGTAATATGTAACGATGACTAAATGTAATATGTAATGGCTGGATATGTATGTAATATTTTCGCACTTGGCATTCTTTCTCTCTCATTTATTCTTTTCCTTTATATATATTTACATTTCATGATATATTTTAAAAATTACAATTCCTTTCTCTCTTCTTTTTTTCAATTAAGTTAGAATTTTTTTTTTAAATAAAAGTATTGAAACATTTAATAAGTAGCTATAGAAAAGCAAATAAGAATTTTCTGCTGGAATAAGTTTTAGAAATAAAAATGAAAAAAATCACATTTTTCGCGTATAGTTTATATCAAATAATTATTTTGTAATAAATATATCAAATGTAAAAATTATACTCTGTAGAATATTTGTGAATTTAATTTTATTAGAAAAAATCAATCATGGAGAAAGATCAAAGTATTATTTTAAAATAAAATATTTCAACTTAATTAAATTTTTTGGTTTTTTATGTAATACTAATAATTAGAAACTATAATAAATATGATAACTCCCTCTGAGATTTTTATTGAGAAAAGAATGACATCAAATTGATTGAAAAATCACGAGAAAATATTTAACTATTATTAAACAATATTTATAACATGTTTTTAAGTATGTGTCATATATGTAATGTATTATAAAACTTAATTTATACAAAACACACAAAATTATATATTGTAACATTTAATTACAATTAACAAAAAAAGGCATTGCATTTCATGAACAAACTGTCATGAAAGTACACATTTGAAATTATTTTTTGCGTGAGGGATTTTTATTTCGTACACAATTATCGTTATTACTTGATTCATTGTTTTTTAAAAATATGTACTCTAATCGATGATACTTGTACTACTTTGTAAATGATGCAGTATCTATAGTGACGTTAAAAACGTCAATAATAATATGAATTATGAAGTATTGTCTTAAGTCGATGTCGTCATTTGCGGCGAAAATCCGTTTAAATATCCGTAAAATATCAGCTTGTATAATAGCTAGCCGATAAAAAGATAATTGACAATTGAGAGAAACAAGCGATAATAAAGACGAATGCCGGAGTTGGATTTCGGGTCGTGACGAACCGCCGCTTCTCCATTTTCACTTCAGGAATGCAAGAAAGAGTCGCGTTGATAACCAGTCGGTCCGGTCAAATCAATTAATGACGTCCTCTCTGAATATCGTGAGAATATCATACTCAGAAATCTCAACTTACCATAAAGAGATACCTCTTGCATCTTCCGTGTAGTTACAGGAACATTTCTTTTCTGCATTCACATTGTAATACTTATATAAATTTATTCAACTCATTTATTAAATGAATTTTCCAAATTTGAGAAACCAATAAGTAAAAAAAAAAAATATTTATATCAAGTCTGTTATTTTATTACAGTATATTTTTATAATATTTTTTCTCTCTCTCTCTTTTTCAGATAAAATAAATCCTAATTTTTTTTATATTAATATCCTATATTTATATTAATATATCCTATTTTTTATATATACTAAACACATTTATATATGATATCCATATTAGATGTCTAAATTTGGTCTCCGCTGACTTAGAAGTAATAAAATTACGAGTTTTGACGACTCATTTAAATCTACATTTTATTTCGCGCGCCAATCTTGGATAATACAATAATTCATTATGTCACATTTATCATTAGTCTCGCCTACACCTTTTTCATCGAAAAATCGAGATGCCGGGAATGAAACGTCTTCGTTAGGCGAAATTCGATAACATTTTTTTTTGCAGACATTAAATTATCTCCGGACAGACCTGGAGAATTTCAAGGACAATTAACGAGTCCCAGCGGAAATTGATGAGTCTCGTTCTTTCCGAGATATTCGAAAGTCGACGCGTAGTCACCGAAAACGAGTCACCTTTTACGCTGATTCTTAACTTTTGAGCGCGTCGCGAGCTGTCAAACATAGTTTCAAGCATAGTTGAGCAACGAGATCGCTCGTAAAACGCTCGGAAGAGCGCAAGTTTTTACCACATATTATTTCGCGATGTCTTCTTCGATACTTTTTTACATTTGCGAGAAAATTGTGCCAAAAGAGGGGCATCGCGCCTCCATAAGGCACAATGGAGAGACGGAAACTCCGCGTTCCGGAAAATAAATAGGCAGATAAACAGATGTGGAGGTTTTTTCCTGCATCTTCTGCGTCGAGCCTCCTTTCGACGGTATCGTACGTATAGAAAAAAAAAAAAAAAACTTTCACCGTTTCTTCTCACGATCTAAATACTTGTCCAATCTCCGTTAAAATGCACTTAAAAAACGATTAGAGAGATTTCTTCGAAATGTATCTCGCGGCGAAAAATGTGTAATATTGCAATAGCTCCGATTGACGGATCGCAGGAATATTAAAACTTAAAATGTGTCCTAAGAAATATATTACAATCCACAATTTATTTTCTCTCGGCGATCTGTCTAGCGCGACAATTTCACGCTAATTTCTATCCGCGAAACTGAGACAACGCGACGCATTTCTCTCCGTGGAGAGAGATTGCGCTCAACAATTAAATCATACAGTCGACGAGAATAATTGTGTCATCTCGCTGCGACGGTCTCGGCCGTAATTACATGACAACGATTTGTCATGCTTAATGTATGTGCAAGCGCATTTCCGTTTACTAAGTATTCCGGGAGGTCAGCTGAAAAAGAGCGATATCTCTTTGTTAAAGACATCTGATTTTATATATCTTCAGAGGAAAATTTAATAAATTCAATCGGTAAACTTAATTGAATAATTAATAAAAAATGTAATTAATAAAATAATTGAACATTTTTAATTTATTTAATTAATTTAATTTGAATTTAATTAATTTAATTAAATTATTTTAATTTTAATTAAATTATAATAATTTAATTTTAATTTTAATTAAATTATAATTTGTCTAAACGAACAAGGGACTGAAGTAAATTCTGGTAATGTAAAGTCTATTCGCGATTGAATATAAAATAAGCTACATTTATTGCTTGACTTTGATTCGCTAGAACTTTTCGACTTGTAACATTAAGTAATATTAGTCTCGATTTCACTTCTGCAAAATACCGAGTACTAACAACACATTATTCGATATCATTGTATACATTTTCTGTCACATTTTCATATTCAGCTTTCACGGTTTTGTACACTTAACCCGTCCACTCTGCAACATTGCTGTGGATAGAAGATGAAATATTATACAATGATAAATGCCATCGTGAAAATCGTCGTTCGTCGTTAAACAGTTTTCGTCTTCCTCGTTGCGTTAAATGCACAATCAAAAAGACAATGGTTCTAAACGCACGATGCGCAGAGCTCTTTCAATATCGCAAAAGTTTCTCTCCACGGCGGAAGTAATGCGGCTGTGAAAGCGCATATCGCAATGTATGCGGATAGCGAGCTGATTTGAATCGTGTACAAGAATCGATGATTCTCCATTTAGAGCCATTTGAGTTCTTCCCGCAAAAGCTATGACAACTGATTCGATTTTCACGCGCGAATAGGAAATATCTGTTTTTTCTCAGAAATTATAAAATCTTTTAATCAAATATAAAATAAAATTATTTCTCTCCTATCATTATTAACATTTTTTCTTAAATTTAAGCGATTAGAATTCTTTCATCAAATCTAAAATAAAAATATTTCTTTCCTGTCATTAATAATTTTTTTCAGATTTAAGAGATTAGAATTTTTTTATCAAATATTTTTCTCCTATCATTAATGTGTGCAATTGATGACAGTCATCAGAAATTGCTAATAATACGTGATGTGTAGGTGTACGTAGGATGTCCGCGAGCGTGGATTCGTCTTCGAGATGTGTCAAGGAAAACGAGTATGTTCGGAGATATTGCCGAACGATATTGGAAAATGTCGCGAACGAGGCCTTCGTGTGCATCGTGCATTAGGACACGTATGTAGATAATGGCAACGTGATCGTAATGCCGAATTATCGCGTCAAATGCGAACACGTCGTGATACTTCGAGGACGCGGGAGCTAAAAGAAACATCTGTAAGATACGTTTTGACTGATGAATCGTAAGAGAGACGCGAATGTCCGTTATTTTAATCAGATATTTTATTTTCCAGGAAATAATTAACTGAAAGAAGAAATAAAAACCTTTTTAAAGCTTGAATTTTATTTCTAGCGAAATTCTATTCTCAACAGAACTCTAAAGAATCTGTGCTCCAAAGAAGAAAATTAATTTCTCTATTGATAATGTGTATTGATTTTTTCAATTTTAAATAATATTTAATTTTCTAAAGCACACACAAATATATTTGTTTATTTCTATCAAAAGAATTTTGTATGCAAATATATTATACAATTATTTGAAAAAATGATTGTTATTAATATAAAATTATTAGTCAAATATTACTTTAAAATAATAGATGATAAATGTTATATGTATATTTTTGCCGTTATAATTCTAGAATTTTGCAACTTTAAATTTCTTTAGAATATATTTGCATTATTAAAAAATTTGAAAATATTTAGAGAGAGACTCATACTTTTTTGTTATGTTTTATTAAAGTTATATAATCTTTCAGAAAGCAGCTTTATTTTTTATAATTCTTTTGCGATTAATATGTATTTTGAGGACACTGATGCATTGAAATTCATTGAAATCCAAAACCAAGGAAACCTTAAATAAATTACGGAAACCTTGTGCGAGTTTTTAAATGACTAAAATTTTAAAACTAAAATTCATTAATTGATGAGTTTTAATGCCGCCAAATAATTTATTAGCTACGTTAAATTTTGTAGACAGCTGTTTTTGACATTCTAGTAATATTGCCTCTGTATTCTATAACTTTCTCAAAATTTATAAAATTATTTACACACTATAGCTGTAACAAAACTAAAGCATTAATTATAATTATTAGAATTTTTTTGCTTGCATATTATACTTACGATTTTAATCATTATTATATATATATAGCATAGTAATAACATATACTTTATATACATCACTTTTATTAATTTAAAAAATGACAAGCTTACATAAAAAAGATAATATAAATAGACAATATAATTTAAATACAATTCACTTTGTTCATAATATTAGATTGTTATCTGCTAATGCTGCGGAACTGTCAATAACAGTTTTATAAACGTACAAAGAGCTCTTATAATGCGTGAAACAGAATTTTAAAGGAGTTAATTAGCGGTCGTCGGTAGCACACGCGAAGAAAGTGGTACGTCCATCAATTGACGAGCCGTCGGATGAGAATAAATTTAAGCGGAATCGCTTTGCTTTTCTAAAGGGACTCAATTAGCTCTCATACTTTTTAATGTTTGCATTAGATTGTCATAAGAGACGCGCTAAAAGCAGGATGTTGACCCTTTCTTCTGAGAAGAGAAACTCGTTACGCGATTCGTACAATATATACACGCCCGGTGGACCCAGACTTTTCTCTTCGTAATTAGACGAACATCTCACCTGCCAAGAGATGCTAAAACAATGACATCAAATAAGCAAACATATCTTGTCTTCGTAAAAAAAATGTTCGTATCTCTATATCGGTCCATTTAAACTGCATTTTTTAGAGACTGATTAATCCAAAAATTGCATCTTATTATCGTTGCACGAAACGATGACGCATGCCAAATCATTAATCGACGATTATAATTTTGAAGAGAGGACGGAATTCAAAATTGACAGCGCGGTACAATCGATGTACGCGATTCATTCGACCGCGATAAATGAGCGAGCTGCGATAATACGCCGTATTAGTCACGTATTGCATTCAAGAGAACTGCAATTTCTCTCTTTCTCTTCGCGTTTTACGCGTTACTACGGGCCACACTTACCCACTGATCCATATTACTCGCGGCAGTATTCACAAGATCGTGAGAAATTAAAATTCAATCGATTCTTTCGGAAAATTGATTTAACTCCAATATATTTCTCCATTAATGTCAAACGTTAAGAAATGTTGTTCTGAAAAGTTAAAGGGATTTATTTTGCCACACAAGAGATTTAAATTTATTTTAATCAAACGTTATTATTTATTAAAAATAATACTACTTTGTGTCACGAATCATCATAATTAAATACTTATATGAAAAATATTTATTCGATTTAAATCACTTTGCTGTCTTTTCTATCGTTATTTGCTGTCAAAAACTTTAAAGAGCAAAAGATGATGCTTTCAAATATTTTTATTCTTATCCTTATTTATATATTTGCATTTCTATAGATTTCTTAATTCTATATTCAATAATTATTCAAGCGGTATAGGAAGTATTTATTTATTCTGACAGATATATTCTTGCCACTTCCGTCGCTGCTAGCCCAGAATTGTTAAAAAGTGAAAGTTAAGTTTTTATAATATTTGCATTTCTAGATTCTTGGATTCTATGAAAATTATTTTGAACAGCGTATCTCAGATATTTCAAGATACTTCTACAATGATAATCGCAAATTGTTTTGAAGCTTGGCTTTTTGACAATTTTTTTACATATAATGACCCTTTCCTCCCTTTTTCCTTCTCAAAACTTTAATCCAAAAAATATTCTTAATTTTCTTTTTTATTTCGATTCCATACACGAATGTGCGAAAGTGTTTCAAGAACTTATATATTACAATTACACTGAGAGAATTTTCTCTTAGAATTTACCCCGAAAATCATGATAAATTGCATAGTAAAATTAATCAAACATATTTAATATTTTATTGTAATAGATATTATTATTTTTATTGTAAAATAAATATTAATCAGAGAAATTCTCATAAAATTCTTTCTATATACCATATTATCCCACGATTACCATGATTTTCAGGATAAATTCTAAGAGAAAATTCTCTCTGTGTAGGACTATAGGATCGATTATCGATGCGAAGCGAAAGAGATCAAAGAGATTTCATCGAAGAGGAAATACGTAGTACCTTGCGGGCAAAATAGGAACGTTACGCACAGGTGTGCATCGCCGTCATTTAACCGATCGACTTTCACTGGCGGGTCTCTGAACTCCACTGCGGCCTCTCACGAAGAAATAACGCCTCTTCCGGTACGTTTCGAACCGGCCCGGTCGTTCGTGAACTTGAAAATTAAACCGGCTGCGAAACAAAGTTTCTGGAATTTCGCTGATAAGAATCAGTGTATGTGCGATAATTAAAACTCGCTGCCACAGAGATGTCGCATGCGAACAATAGGACTCCAGGAAATAAATGCATACTGCTCTGTGGCTTTCCTGATGAGCAGTCATCATTTCAAATATAGCGGAAAAGAGCAATCACGTTTCACACGTGAGATTTCTTTAATCCGTACATGAAAAAGAAGATGATCCAACAAAAATAATTAATTATAATTGTAAGTAGTATTTATATTTTATACGCATAAAATTAAAAACTGTGTGTCAGATACAAGATTAAAAGTATTTTAAACAGCAGGCGAAACGAGATAATGGATCGATGCTCTTATTAAGAAAATCGCCGTGAAATGTCCATCTATTCTTTTGTTTCCATTCTGTTTAAGTCGGGATCGCGATTAAAACGATGATATCTCTGCGACGAGACTCATCATGAATTAATTTAGGGACAGAACTTTAACCGGTGGCTGGAAAATGCGGTCGTCGTGTTTAATTCGCGTATATATGTACACTTTAGTGAATTAAATGAAAGTGTTATGATGTTCTATAAACAAAACTCTTCCACGCGGAAGAAACCGGAGATTAAGATCCCAGGAATTGTATATGAAAAAAAATTAAAGCGTCCGAGAGAATTAGAAGATCCAAATTTGAAACCGTAAATATTCATAACTTTAAAATACATTTGAAGGACTTATAAAAATTCATAGACCATGAATTCAAGAATATACCGTTATACAAAGAAATCTCGTATTTGGAAATCTGATGTTGGGTATTCGAGTTCAAGAGCAACACGAAATGAAAGCGGTGCAAAGTTGAGAAATGAAGCGCGAAATATATGAGTACCGAGAAAGTATTCAGAGGAGAGAAGAAACACAGGAGATAAAGATGTAATGACGCGGCCCAAACGTCGTCCTGAATCTGTAAATTCTTCTTGCAACGGCCGAGTAATTGGAACAAACGGAAGTATCGCATTATTTCTACAAATTAAATTCGCCACGGTATAAATAAAAATTGCATTCATTTGCGAAGTAACGTGCGAGTGAGCTTCTTTTAATTTCTCGCCTGATAATTATTCTCTTTATCTATCTATTTATTTATCTATCTATCTATTCGACTAGAAAAATATTTTTGTTATTTTATATAAGTAGTTCTCTTTTAAAAAAAATTATTTACGCCGCACGAATTTTCTTGTTGACAAATAGTGTGTCTGACATTTAAACTGAGAAGCGAAAAATTTACATAGAAACTGCACATTCAAAATACCAGTCTCTTATTTTTTATATTTTTAGAATACGAGACATGGAAAAAAGTCTCGAGCAATTATATTATATTATTATAATATATACATATATATAATTTATATATTAATATATATATTATATATTAATATATGTGCCTATATTATAATTTATATTATATATAATAATATGTATTATAATAACTTTTATAATTATTATATGTATATATAAATCACTTATGTGCAATTTTTTTAATAGATGACAAAAAATATAAAAGAGGGAGAGAGAGAAACGATCCATTCCGAAGGGACAAAATTGATCTTAATTACCTATCAGTAATTAATAATACTAATTAATAATACAAATTAATATTAATATTAATTTTTATTATATTAATTAATATAAATTAATAATCGTTGCAGACGTATTATTGGTGCAGCCGTCCCCGGATGCGTTTCCTCTTAATCTCGCGATTATTTAACAATCGAAAAGGACTTGCTCTCGCGGAAGGGTTTAAGCGCGGAGACTCGTCTCTTGCCACCACGACGGAAGAAGGCGAAGACGGGCGCGAGAAGTAGGTCGGAGAGAAGCCTCGCTCCTACGTCGGTCGGCCGCTGGTTGAGCGAGTCTCAGTCAGTCTCGCGAGGATATCCCGGGAGTTAACAGGTGTTTGTAGGAGCAGGCCCTCCGCGGAGAGACGTCCGTCTCATCTCTTCTTCTCTTTTCTTGTCTCTTCCCTTTCGTCGCTCTTTCTCGCTTCGTCTTTTTTGGCAAGAAATCCGCATACGTCTGTCAGTTCGCCGACGAGACGATATATCGGTGATTTTTCGCAAGGAACATGCTGCCCTGAGGAAAAGTCCTCTCGTGTCTCTTCCTTCGCACGTCGTCCTGTAATTTTTTCTTTTCATTTCTCTCTCGGACATTGCTAGAAGGAGACCCGCAGGAAATATGACGACGATGAGGAGATGTCAGGTAATTTGTATTTTTATGAATTATATTAAATATATAAATAATAATCTCCAGGATGCGACGTGTGTAATTTCTGCAGAAAATTAATTTAAAAGTTCAAATCCTGTGTTTTGAAAAAAAAATCATTCAGGAAGGAGAACTATGCGCGACAAGAGTGAATTTTCATTTTTCGACAGGTTCTGTGTTATCATCTTTCCCACGAAATAAATTAGCGCACTCTTGATTATATTTCTTAAAAATTCCTAAATAATTATTAAATATTAAATATTTATAATATCAATTTACTTTTAAATATTGGCATTATTTTACAGCATAAAAATATTACAAAATTTGGCGTTAGAACATCGAGCTGTCAAAACAATTACATCAAGTTTATCATAGGAGAATGATAATAATTAATAGTTCGCAGAGATTTTGTCTCTCTTAACTGTATAAATGTTTTAATAAATACAAGTAATTTTTATTTTTATAATAAGAAAAGATTAAACGAATTAATTAAATATTTATAAATACATAGATAATCGATACATTGATCGCGGAAGAAGAAGAAGTGCTTCTCACGGTTCAATTAACCATCTCTCATAATTGCTTTGACAATTATCTGTATTTCCACGGGACATATCCACTTCCACGCGAAAGGATGTTAATGATCTCCCGTTCGATCTCTCTTCCCTTATGAATGAGATATCCTAAATAAGACCGCCGCAGCGCGCCGCGCGTGATTAATTAAGTCGTAAGAAGTCCTCACGCTTCCGTCAGTTACGTAAATATACACATTATATGCACGCGCCGGCTTATCTCCGTTCACGATCACGGTGCAATAACGAACCGTGAACGATTCCGCGGTTAATCTCGAGCATCTCTCGCGCGAGTAATCGATCGGGCACGCGTGACGAGAGCCGACCTTCGTGATCGGTGCTGGCTGAAGCCACGCGTGGGCGGACGTTTCCGGATGAGCAGACCGCAGACAGACAAACAGACAGGCAGGCAGACATCGGGAGACCAAAAAACTGGATCGGCTTAATTGCCGTGCAATTAATGTCGACTCGCGAATTTTCTGGAGCGGAAACCTCTGGCGCGGGCGACGTGCACCGCTGCCGCGCTATATCATTGTGCATCCACTGCATATATATTTTCCGCCGCACTTTAATGCGTACCGTTCACTTCGGCGAAGAGAATTAACTGGCCGACATTTCGTGTCTGTCCTCGGACAACTAAATTCGAATTCCTTGAATGTAGGGAAATAAATTATTAAAATAATATGCAATTTTTTCTTCAATTCAATTGTTGATTATTGAGACTTTTTAAGCTTCGACAAGCTGTCAGACTTATCCCAATTGAAATTTTATTCCTACTTTCAACCTCAATTTTCTCTCATGTTTATGGATCGTGTCAAGCATCAATGATTGGCAATCGAAAGTCACTGGCATGGAAATAATCGATCGCCTCGCGTATTTCACGCGTTGGTCTATACAGAATATCGCAAAGTTGTTGACGCACCATCTGCTAATGACAGATTGTTGAAATCATTTGGAGGCGAAAAGCCTAATACCGAAATATCGAGGCTATAATAGCTTTTTAATTAAAGGGAGGACGTTTAAAGTTGGCTTAAAAAAACACAGATTGCTCATAAAGTTCCCACTTTCATGTACGTACAATACTCTTAAATATTAGTCTATTTTTAAATATTAATAATTGCAAATGCGACTAATTAATCTGTTATCTTTACTGAAATAATAATAGTAATAGAAAAATATGAAATATTAACATTAAAGCGATGCATATCAGATGAAGATGAAAGAATATTCTTTTTTATCTCATATAAGATAGAATATAATTAAATCAATTTTCTCAATCTTTTCTTATTATAAAGATAAAAATTATTTATTGTATTTATTGAAACGCGCGTTTATACTGTAAGAGAAACAACACTTGCGCGAGCTATTAATTATCATCATCATTCTTTCATGACAAACTTGATCGTAATCATTTTAATGTTAAATTTTACAATATTTTTATATTGTAAAATAATGTCAATATTTAAAAGTAAATTGACATTCGAGAGATGTGCGAACCTAATTGGCCAAAACTTTAATGCTTTCCAAATTTATTACAGTCTCGATATCTCTTGATAATGGGATTTTTATCTCCAACTCAATACTCCATCATTAACAGATGGTGCGCCAATTCTATGAATTCTGACACCTTGTATGTATGCATACGAGATAGAAGATGTACAGACGAGTTAGCGCAAAACGCGTGCACGGGGAAAGCATGTCGTTCCATTTCACTTGTCGACGGTCCACAGCCACCTTTCACGATTTTATTTCATTTTACTCGCTTTTTGCGCGTGTATATAAGCGTGCGATTAGAAAGTATTTTTTTTTTCCACCGCGCAGCATCTCAAACTTATACTATATAAACACTCGAGTCGTTTTCTCGTTAACGGGAACTTTAAACGGTCATTATTAAAAAAACGATGCTGCATATACTACAGTATAATAATCTTGATATAAAATTTGAATGATATGTGAATTGAAAATTGAATGGTGTGATTTGCTGATTTTTGAAAGATTATTTTCTCCCTATGTCAATAAATAATATGTCTACGTATACAATCCATTGCATGATATGTTTCGTTATACTTCTGTCACTTACTTTCGATATGCCGGGACGCGAGATTTGATAATATATAATGAGTCAGCTGCGAATTTAAGATCACGCGACGACAGGTGCGCGTAATTCCAATCAGCGTCAGGGTAATCCGTCACGTTTTATAATAGAAAGTAACCCATCGCGCTCGTGAGCGATTACTACATACACTTCGCTATTTTCTAATCCCGGGAAAGAATGTACCGGCAATCTCTCTCGGCGAGCTATTAAATTTCTCTCATCGCTGCGGCTATTATCGTTTATGATGACTCAGTCGGCTGGATATCGCTCTGGAATATTACGAATATTATCGACGTCTTTTTTTTCTTCTTTTTTTTTTGTGCGACAGTTCAAAGCGACGACTTCGTAACTCCTGAATGTTACGTCATGTGTACTTCGTCGTACGTTGCAAATGCGAACGACGCACGCAATTTGCAAACGAATCTCTAGAAACTCGATGTAAGGTCGGCTTTCGAAAATCTTTTCTTTAAACTCATTTGACATTCCGCTCGTCTTGCTTTTTGATTGTGTACGCAACGTCGAATGGAATAACGCAGGATCGTCATCATTATCTCTGAATGAAACGCATCATCATGTCATTTCTGTGATCGAAAATTTGCAAACAATCGAAGTTGGTCGCAAATTCGAGAAGATTTCGCAACCTTGCATAGATCTGAAGTAAAAGTCTCTTTAACTCTTCATTTCTGTCGCTATTAATTTGAAGAAAATTTGCATGAGAAATTTACTGTGATCGCGTTAACTCATTTAAGAATTATTGATTTAGATTAATTGATTAAATTAATTATTATGTGCATATGTATTTTTATATATAAAGTTTAATCTGTATTCCGTACTAAAAGTACTTTTAATTTGAATCACTAATCCAGGCTTTTCATAAGATTTATTATTTTATCTGTATTTGATAGTTGTTGAAGATGGTTCGAAAGGATCGAAATATATTTCAAAATAAATAATATTTAATAATATTTGCAACAAATGCTCTTAATTAATCTGCTACCCTTTATTTATAATTCAAGATATCAGAGCCTTTTATTTCAACATTGAATCAGAATAATCGACTCAGCATACAATGATAACCATCCTTTACTTGAAGAATTAGATAAAAAAATTAAATAATAAAATTGCTAAAAATATAATTTTAGAAACCCAAAGATTCGGGAAAAATATTATATTACATAATTCAATTTTCTTTTCCAGATTATCTCTCTTCTACTTTTCGTCGTCTTGACGCTCGGCACGTGCAACGATGAGATTCCCAAGCCGAGCTATACCAGAACGATGTTGAAGGTCTCTCGAAGTCTCCCGGGCGAGACGGAAGAGCTGAAGGTACGAACGAGCGAGGGCAACTTAGCCACTTTGATCGTTAAGCGACGAGACAAATCGTCCTTGGACGATTCAAAGCTCGCACCAAAACCTGCGGAATCGAACGTCACCGCAGAGAATAAAAGTGATTCGAATACGCGGAATGAATCGAAACTGAGCGACGACAGAAGCGAAATCAGCAAGAAAAACGACGCGCGAAGGCTCGAGGAAGCTCAAGTAGCGCAGATCAGAGCTACAGTTTCCGAATTGTCGAAAGATGAGAAGCCGGACGTCAATCAAACCGATGCGAAATCCGTGTCCGAAAAGAATCACCCGATTAGATCAATCGATTACGGAAAATGGATCCCGCTAGACGCGGATGGGAGAGCTTTGAAACCGATGGAACCGGAAGAAGAGGAGTACCGAAGTTGGAAACCGTTGCGGACGAACCTGAAGACGAGCTACGACGAAGGTAGAATCGACAGTAGCGAAATTCTGTTCGCCAGAAACCTCCAAGATCGGACTCAGAGTTTCGATTCGCGTGACGAAAGTAAGAACGAGCGACCTCTCTACACCTATGTGCCACATCAGTCCACGAGGACGAATATCGGGGCGAATCTGTTGAAAAATCGAAGCGGCAAAACTGTGCCAGCCGAGGTGATCGTCCGATCGGAGATCAACGTGAAGACTACGCCTAAAAGATCGCCCATGTCGCTGGACATCGATGGTACGCCGGTGATTCATGGTACGAGAGTACCAGACGAACCCATCGACAAGGTGCAAACTTGGCGAAATGCTCGAGTTATCAATAACAGATTGATAACTCTCGAAGGGAGCACTGTGGAACCCTCCGTTGAGCCTTATCCTGATAATGTCGAGAATAAGCAGAAGTTCGACAAGTTCTTCAAAGATATCAATCGAAGGTAAGGCGGACAAAATTGTTTAAATATTAACGAGAAGCTTTTAAAAGATTATTTATGACTCTAATTATTAATTTAAGATTGTGATATTTTTCCTCTAATTAATATAATATAATACATATAATAAATATAATAAATATAATATAATAAATATTATATATAATATATTAATATATAAATTAATTTTCTTCTTTTTCGTTTATAAATAAAAAAATTTCTTCTTAAAAAATTGTATTTTTTTTTATTAAAGAAAAAAACAAATTTTTTTTTAAATGTCCACGCGAGCTTTTACAAGAGAATGCTGCGTTTGAATGAATTACTCGATCTCACAATCTTATCAAAATCATTATTCAGACTGAAGACACCTTGGAACACTCTTTGATCTCCCGTTTTATGTCCCGTCAGATACGGACGCAATTACGAAGAAGAGGGCCGGAACGTGTACTTCGAATGGGACCCGAGAAATTACAAGAACGAAGCTCTGAAAGCCGAGGTGTACGAGCCGCGGAACGATCACTATCGTGCGAGCGTTCACAAGAGAATGCTACACCCGGACAGCATCGCGACTTATCCGATCTCGCAACGTTACACTCCCGACAGCCAGACCATCGCACCTGTAGCCCTGAAACCCGGCGCTCGAGCCCCGGTTCTTCAGTACGCTCATCCCGAGTTAGGTGTACAGCCCGCCAAGATCCTGAAGAACGAGAAACGCCGGCCCGATAATTTCCCCGAGAACCAGCACTCGTTCACCGAACAACGTTACAAGAAGAAGTACGTGCTAAACGACAAGAGTATCGTCGACAGCTACACGACGAAGAACTACTATCCGAATCAGCACTTCTACGGCCTGAAACGACCGAGCGAGCCGCCGTTTTGGATCAAGATCTCCGAGAATCTGAAGAATCAGTTCTCCACCGGGGTGGAGAAGGTCTCGCAGTTCACCAGGCCGGTGATCGATCCTCTGGTAGAAGCCACCCATAAGATCTCGCAGAACCTGGGTCTCTCCAACAGAGGCAAGGAGGCTCAGGACAAAATCGACACGATAACCTCCGGTACGAGTATCTTGATACCTGCCTTAGGTCTCGTCGCCTCCGGAGCCGCCCTTGGAATAGGCGCTGTGGCGGTCGGTCGATATCTCGACGTCGACGTTCTGAAACGATCGAACGTGGACGTCGACGATCTCGATCTCGAGCACAAGAGAGCCTTGGAAGCTGGAACCTACTTGACAGCGGTCGAAAACGAGAGTTCGAGATCGAACCAGGCGACTCCTTCCATGTACATTTTACGAGACGTCGCTCAGGATAACAAAGCAGGAGACGAGAACACGGGTTCGGTGGAGAACGACGGAGTCTTCTTGATCTTAGAAGACGAGGATAAACGAAACGCCGAGAGGATTGAAAATCGGGAGAGCAGACAGATGGTGGACGAAGCCGATTATGTCGAGACCAAAGGACAAAGAAGAAGAAGAAGCCTCGATTATCTGGACATATTTAAGACGGACGTTGACATGAGAAATCTGGTGCGTAGCAAGCGCTTTCAGAGGAAGGGAGCCGATTCCATCAGCGAGATCGTCGAGATCGATCTGCCCGCTGGCCCAGGTCGCATCGATATCACCAAATTCTTGATCCCGAAGAAGAACGAAGAGAGACACTCGAATGAAAATACCATCCTAAGCGTCGATAGCGACAGGACGAGAGTGGAAAATCTCAAAGCGGACATGTCGGAGCAAAACGCACTGGAGAACACCGCGAAAATTGTTGGAGATGTCATCGATAATTTACAGGACGCAGTTTCGACGAAGGAAGACGGTGCACGAAGAGATAATGCTTTCCTCGTGCTGGACGACAAATCGCAAATTCTCGGGAGTGATCTCGAGAAGGAAGCGATCAGCATCAGAAAGATCGATGCAGACTTCTCGAACAAGGACAAGGGGAGACGAAAACGCAGCGTTCAGGAGAGCGATCAGGAGCTCCTGGACGCGTTGCAGAATCTGGAAAACGCGGAAGTAGCCGAAGCTGCTCATATACAAGGCGATTGGACGAACACGCCTTGCGCGAAGAGGATATTTTGCGACGCGATGGTCCAAAGAGGATCCGACGCCTCGATGCTTATGGAGAAGAAGATGGCAGCGTTATTAAGATTGTAAGTACTTTCGACACTATTATACAATTTTATTATAAAAAAATTAGTATCGTCATGAGATGTTAAATTTAAATTCCTTCTGTCAACAGAGGTAGAAACATGTTTATAATGAATATTTTTCACTCGAATTATAAGCTAGATAAGAGCTTAAAGCGTAACACATAATTATCACAGATAAATATGTAGATTTAATAGAGTATTTAAAATTGAGAAAAATATTGCACGTTCTACACGATGAAAGAAAAAAATTAGTATCGTCATGAGGTGTTAAATTCATTTAAATTAAATTAATTATTCACTATTCTTTAATTCGCTTTTTTATTTTAGATTTTCGAGATATCAAATTATTGTCAAATTATATTTTTTCACATTTAATTTCTCCATTTTCTACATAATTTTATTTTTGACGATATAATATAATTTTCTCTTTTAAAATAAAATTTTTCATTTTTTACATCACTTTATTTCTAATGATATAATATAATTTCTTTTTTAAATATATTATTATATATATTAAAATAATAATAATATATATTATTTATTAATTATATATATTTATATATTAATTTAGTTTTATGAAGCAATGCATATATAATTTATTACATTTTTTTATTGATGATGCGTCGATATTATAATTTGACGATGTCGGTTGGGAACAAATCGCAAGCGTAGCGGACGAATTTTTGCCATTTTTAGCAGTATCCTCATAAATCGTGCGAGCAATTCAACTATATCGCGATTCGAATTATCGGGACTTCAACGGGCACCGATAACAGCCGGTCGAACGGAACTATAGAGTCTGTGTATAACTTTCTTCCAGCTTTCGCCGACGACGTCCTACTGACTGATTCGACTTTTACCTCTTAGCACAGTTTCACTGTATGCACATACTGCGCTCTATCTCTGACATCGTATCGGCCACGCGCGATAGAAAAGAATCCTAGAGAGAGTAAGAGAGAGATAGAAAGGAAAAAAAAAATACATTATCGAAAATGCGTTATCGAAAAGGAGAAAAAGCGAAGAAGACGTAGAGAAAACTCTGATGTGCTCAGCCAATTTCATTCACTCAATTGCGCATTCGCGCATTTGCAATTCTCTCCAATTCGATTAAGTTGCTTTCTGATGCAATTATTGTTGACAGTCTTATTATGTCATATATCATCATGTCTCTCTCATTTCAAATCATTCATCTTATATAAAATATAGTATTTTCTCTGTCGCGTATTATTATATTAATAAATATTAATTCGGTACACGTTAATGAGCGGATGAGTTAATTAATTAGCAAATAATGTGTTTTCGTACGCTTGTACATTTTTGTACTTAAATCATTTCAGTATAATTGAAATCTTTTTTTTCTCTACCTTAATACTTCTTTCTAAGCCTTGTAAAAATGGCAAATATTTTTGTACAATTCAAATAATTTTCCTGCTTGAGAAAGACATATTGTATTCATGAGTATATTACTTAAGATAGGTTCGAAGTAAAATGAGAGAAATTAAATTCACGCACGTTTCTTATGCGCGAATGGCCTGTTAATGACAAATATATGGCACTTAACGAGCCGTTTCCTGCGTCGACAACCATGCGAAACTCCATTATTCAATTCGATTCATTGCAAACACACGTGTCCGACGAGAGAACAACGTTATATCATGTATCGTGTTGTAAGTGTACGCTATTTCAGAGTAAGAATTTCTCGCATACGTGACAAGAATTTGTGAGACAAACTGCGTTCTTAAAAATAGCAAGAATTGCAATACGTTCCCTTAATTTAAATAAATAAATAAAGTAAACACATATATATATATATATATATATATATAAAGTTTTTCTGTTAACAATTCCACATATTTTTCCGTCAAATTTTAAGAATTTGTTTCGGAAAATCTTTCTTCCGAATTTCGTACGAATAATGAGATGTATAATAGTTAGATTTTCATAATCAATTGTTAGATTTATTCTATAATTAATGTGTTTGAAAGTGCAGCGTGCTTCTGAATCACCTTGTATTTCTTAATTAGTACGCCATAAGCAAAGCGAGTTAATTGGAGCGAACGATCGTTAATGGAACGCGAAAAGAAATGTCGATGGATTAAAGAATTCACGATCTAGTGCACACACACACTTAATTAACGATTAGTCGCACGACGCGATGTCGATCATTTGTCGAAGTGTGTCTCCAACTTTCTAACAATCCTATCGCTATTCTGTATCTAATCGTTTGCACGTGCTTGCAGAATTCAGCCTGGAGCAGCTGTTCAAGTGTCCAGTCACTTCGAGGAGGTCATGAATGCTGTCAGAAGGCACGATTGTTCCGTCTTTTTGTGCCCGCAGGCGAGACCCGGCAACGTCTTCCTCTAGACGCACGATTACAATTTTGTTTTAATCATACTCCTAATAATAGTTATCGTGAAAATGTCAATTCAAAATTTATTGAGAAACATGACGAAATATTTTATATAATTATCAACGAGTTCTTCGAATTCTTCAGCTACGTTCGACAGTCGAGAATGAGTGTCTTTTACACTCATTGTCAGTTGATTTAAATATGACTGTGTTTAAAATAAATGAAGTGTTGATGCGTTCTCTGTCTAGAATTTGCAAGAGAAAGATTGTCAAGCATAAAAAATATTTTTCAAGTAGTCTTTAGAATTGTTGCGATTAAGCCTGCTATTTTTGTGAAAAAAAAAAAAAAAATAACTTCACGTCCGCAACAATTTCGAATAATTGCGTTTTTTTTCTACAAACACATCGAGTCGGCATAGAGCCACAACTGTACATACTTGCCACCGAGGCGATTTTATTTAAAACGCACACATACTCGTAATTTAGATGATTAAGCATAGAATTTAGGAGAGAGAGAGAGAGAGAGAGAGAGAGAGAGAGAGAGAGAGAGAGAGAGAGAGAGAGAGAGAGAGAGAATGAAAGATCGGCGGGTTAATAATTTGCAATTGTAAATAAAATAATTGCAAATTTCCTCTGCAACTTTCGAATGTTTATCACATCATAGTATATTTTCTAATCGAATTCCTTTGATAAACATTTTCGCCTATCGTTTCATTTTGTCTCACATTTCTAATTCCGTCCGAATAAATTATTTCGTACGTAATTCAATTCGACGCGCTGAGATCACAGAAGTGAATAAAATGTTACACGCCAATCTTAATGATCCGTGGATAGAGTCATCGCTCCAATCGGTGCGTCTGTCACGAAAATATATTTATTTCTGTATTTTTCTACGCGTAGGATATAGTATCGACGAATAAAAGATATTTTTTACTACACATGTATGTATTCCTTGGTCTCACTCTTGCTTTAGTGACATCTCTTCGCAGATTTTGAGCAACTGTTAGAAATGAAAGACTGGTAGTCGATGTTACTCTCGTCGAACGCACAAGCAACTTGCTTATAATCGCATTTGATTCAGCGCATGGTGATTACACACATCACTCGTATTATTATCGATTGTTATTCGAAAGGGTTTAAAGAGATATACATAGATGGTAGTGGTTATAAATTCTTCATACAATGTACTGAGCAAGCGCAAAATTATGGCAGTTTGGTAGAATCGCGAGGAGCGATTCAGTCAAACGATAATTTTCACCCTGCGAACTTCAATATGGATGTTGACAAAGGTAGAATACATATCTCGGAAAGTAGCAAAAAGATTCGCCCCGCGATTAAAAATATAATATATAATATAAAAATATAATCCGCATTATGTTATAAAATAATTGTGCAATATAGCAGAGTATAAAAATCATGAATATTCAATCAGTGCGTTAATTAATAAAAATTTCCGATTTGACTACATAAAACTTTGATAAAGATTATATATTACTAAATTATGCTATTTGCGAGTGGTAATGTGTTTAGGAAAAATTTACAAGTTACAAAAAAATTATGTTGCATGTGATATTTTTAATGTGCTGTCGTTAATATTCTCTCAATTTTATACAACTCACGTTGTATTTTTTTTTTCTTTACGTTTTCTTTTATATGAATATAATGTTTATTTATTTTGTTGATATTTAAAAAACATTTTTTTTTAATGTAAATATATTTTGTTTGTTATTTAACATATTACTTATTAAACTTCTTACAGAATGCACAAGTATTATAAAATAATATTTGCATTATTTGTATTATTTGTAGTTTACTTGTTAAATAAAAAGAGAACAATTTGCTTTTAATAATTTGTTTCATAAGCTCGCGAAAACTATAATTTATTGCAAGCACTCGTCTATAGATCTCTCAGAAAACTTTATGCTTCACAACAGTTTGTCAAAGTTCGTACTTAAACGTACACTGGCAAAAAATATTTGCTTTCGACATATAGATTGATCTAAAGTGTTTTTCAGTGAAACAAAGTTGGATATAGTGGTATAAATCAAATGCTAGAATTGTGCTTATATACAAGTCGTTCATCGTTTCCCTCTGGAATAAATAGAGACAAAGGACATTTTTGAGAGAAACTTAAAAAAAAATTTAACCAGTGTTTCCTATGAGTATAATAATAAAATAAAATTTTATCAATAAAGATTTAAAGTTTAAATAACAAGTGTGCATGTAAAAGTAGTATAATATATTTATTAATAAAAGTATTTAAAATATTTTTTTTAACAAAATATTGTTTTTTGGCCTCTTGTTATATACATTTATCAATTTTAATGCGTACTGCTTCCCTTGAATATAAAATAAATACAGCTTATGTATATAATAACATGTGATGATAATAAATTAGAAATAAAGAAATAATAGTGATAGTGGATTTTAAAATGAATACGAGTGCTAATTTCATATGCAGATTTGAAAAAATCAAGTAATCTCTGAATATGTTCACAATTAAATTGCTTAACATTAAGAATTCTTAAGGCTCTCGATAAAATATATATTTGAAAATAAACTGGCTATAAGAGCCATACACGCGAATGTTGGTGCGTCAGTTATAGCAAAAATTAATTTTTTTGTTAGAACTGGATAATTGCGCACGGAGCACGAATTTTGCTTGGTATGATGCCAAGACTTATTTTGGAATTATATCTCAATTTGAGATTTTAATTCCTATCTTTCCCCTCTATTCCTCTCTGACCCGCCTAAAGAGATGTAAACGAGAAAACTATCGGTCCGAACGCGCTTAAAATACACAGGTAAAAAGAAAATGTTAGGAAAAAAGCTTAAAATAATAGCGCGTCAAATAATAATGTCACTTTAAAACAATTAAGCTGTGATATTTTATCTAAAACTTGGCTTTCTTAGATTTGAATTACGCGTTTGCCCTGAGTCGGCAATGTTTGCGGATGTTGGGTGTATGGCCCGATCCACGTATTCCTTTAAGCAGCTTTCGTCTGTCGAGCATAAGATTCTTAATCATTGTGTGTATGCTGAGTTTCTACGTGACCGTGCCGCAGTTTATAAATGTGATTCGTGTTTGGGGTAACGTCGGTCGGATAGTGGAGAACATAGCTGCGGCCAACATGAGCTTGATAGCATTAACCAAGTTAATCACTACTTGGTATCACAGCGAAAGTAAGCGTTTATTTTAAGCAACGATAAACATATTGAAAAAATTTTTATTATTTTAAATAATATAAATGCTAAATTTTCAATTCACATCTAACAAGACTGTTATTGTATAATATATAGATTTCTATTTATTTTTTAATAGTATTTTTTATATAAAGATAGTTTGTGTTGTATTGTTGTTTGATAATTTATAACTTAATATATATAAATTTATATATACAATTTATATATAATTATGTATAATATATAATATTTATACTAATATTATTACTCAAACATTATAATATTTATATATTTTTTTTTAATATATCAATATGTTTAATTTGAAAGCACTTCGAACATTGATGACATCAATCAAGGCCGACTGGATGAATTTGAACAATCGCGAACGAAATACGATGCTGAGGCTCGCGAGATGTGGCAGAAGTTTATCTTCTAGATATTACGCCATCGCAACAATCACAGTGTCGTTTTACGTGTGTTTTAATCTTCTGAAATTTTTTCGAATCATTCATCAGCCTCAACGCAGCCTCGTCTATCATTTCATTAATTTGTACAACGTCCAGAAGAGTCCGAATTACGAAATCACATTTATCATTCAACTTTGCGGTGGATTATACACGGCATTAATCAACTGTACCGTCGACAGCTTTGTCTCGATGCTCTTGCTGCATGTGTGCGGACAATTGATAAATTTGCGAATGGCACTCAACAAGTTGATCGATGAATTAGCCAATGAATCTATATCTACTGCCAAATTTAAAGAAAGCTTAGCCGCCGTTGCTGTACGACATGGACATCTTATCAGGTATCGCAAATTATCGGCGATTATTTAATATTGTAAAATGTAAAATATCTATAAATGCACATCCCTTCCCAAGCAATTTTATAAAATATAAAATATAACAAATATATATCTCTCTCATATGTATCATATTAGAAAAGATATATGTAATTCTTCATAAACAAATCTTACATAATTAAAATTTCTCTTTATGTATAACGTGCTTCTAAGCATGAAAAGTGTTTCAAAATTCTATCAGATTTAAATATAAACTATAAAAAATGTAAAATTAAATTATATTTAAATATAAATGATAAAGAATTTAAAATTAAATCAAATTAAAAATTAATTAGTTCAAGATTAAGGAGGCAATGTGCAATCGCGAAATTATTTAGTAAAACAATCTATCTTTATTTTTTTTCTCACCCAGAATATAATTTACTGATTCTATTTAAAAAAGCAATGTTTATTTTACTAAAATACTTACTGATTTGCAGTGAAATCTTGTCATTATTGGCCAGTTGTTCCAACTTCTTCGTAAACTTTACTGGACAGACTTTTTTCAGATAAGTTTTAAAAAAAGACGAAATATGCTCTGCCGAATGAAATTTACTAAGAAGTTGAAACAACCGGCTTTTAATTAATGATACTTTAATTAATTCAATTAAGAGAGTCGCTTCATATATTTTTTGAATTTTTTTACTTTTTTTTCTCACATGTTTGACTGTATTTTAATCGGAGCTTTCTGTCAAATAACTCTATCTAAATTATAATTATAATTATAATTAAAATAAAATAACTTTTTTTCGCAACTATTATTGCTTGTAATTTTTAATTAAAATTACAATTTCTTTAAATTAAACATAATTAAATCATAATTTATTCATTTCTAAATTGAATAACAATGAAAATTATTAACAATCAGATCACAGTGATTTCTAAGAAAAATGTATGTCAATGTCAAAAAATACACGATTTTATATGAAAGAGTTTCAAGAGTTTACATGTTTAATATTCTTTTTTTAAACACAATTAAATATATTTATATTACAGAAATTTTTTTATATATATTTCAGAGAGAGAAGATATTTAAGAAAATTAATCTTTAAAAAAAATTAATAAAAGTTTTTGATATTGTAGTAATTTTCAAGTGTAATCACCCTCTTACACATATATGTATAATACCCATTGCAATTCCAATAATAATAATAGATCGACAATCAGTTATAATAAGTGGGTGAATAATTTTTCAAGGAATGCAAAGACAATCGACAACTGTTACAGCGGAGTGCTATTTGTGCATATGCTAGCCACTACTTTTCAATTGTGTTTTCAAACTTTTCAAGTTTATACGGTAAGTACAACAACTTGTATAAGTACATTTTCTCTTTACTTTAATATTCGCATACCTTGTAATAAAAAAATGTTTAAATCTGTGTATATATATATATAGGGTGTTTATAAAGTCTGACAACTTATATCGTTATATCGAAAAGGTATTATATGAAAAACAAAATTTTTGACGTAAACAAGTTGATAAGTGGACCCATTCAGGAGTTATTTAGGGTCAAAGTTCGAAAAAGGCTAATTTTCAAAAAATTGTTACTACTAATTGGAAAATTCTAAAAAAAGTTTGAGATGTGAAAATGTTTGTCTTATTAAGTCCTTTCCACAAAAAATTCAATTTTGACCTTCAAATTTTTTTTCAGTTCGAAATAGAGATTTAAGCAAGACGTGAATTTAACAAGCTCTCAAATTTCTTCAGACTTTAGACACCCTGTATATATATATATATATATATATATATATATATATATATATTGCGGCATAATTACGCTATTATATGCATCTGAGCTGAGAGAAACGTTATCTTCAGATAATAGCAGACAAATTAGACGTATCTGCTTTCAAAATGGCTTTTCGCTCATTTTATGTCATCCTAATGTTGATGCAATTGTACATTTATTGCTACTCAGCTGAAAGACTCTCAACAGAGGTAAGATAGTTATGTAAGTTAGCATGATTTGTGTAAAACAAAAAGTATGTTTTTCAGAGTAGCAGTATGGCGTACAGCGTATATGAATGCAAATGGTATAATATACCGGCCAAAGATGCGAAGAATTTAATATTTATTGCACATGGTTCTTCAATACCACTTAGATTGACAGCTGGAAAATTCGGGACTTTTTCGATGGAGATGTTTGGAACAGTAAGAAGACACTATATTCTTAAAAACATATTTCTTTTTGTACACTATATTGTAAAATTCATTTCATTAATATATTATAAATTAAATATTGCTTTATTGCTGATTAATTATTGTATTATATAATATATGCAAAATATATCTCAAAATATATTGTATATATATATAATACTTTAAATATGCAGATTAATTAGGATTTAGGATAATAAATCTTAATATTTGAAAATGTCGATACGTAGCGTGTTTGAATTATAAATGATTAAAGTTGATCGTTGATATAACGTTTTAACGCGCATTAACATCTGTCACCTGATATCAATTTCGACAATTTAGATTTTAGATGATTAGGTGATTTGTACTTCTTGGCTGATATTGACAAATATTAACTACAACTGACAAGAAATATGATTACTAATGATATATTTTAATTGTGTATTACAAGTAAATTATTCAATTCTTTTCTTTAGTAAAAATGGATATAATAATGGATAAACATATTTAAATTATTTTAATTTATTTATAGAAAATGATTAATTCTGTAACAAAAAAATAATATAATAATAATATTATAATAATAATAACATTAAATTAATGTTTATCTTCCGATGAAAATAAAAATGAATTTGTTCTCTCTTCAAATTTAAATTTAAAAAAGTAAAATATTGTAAATTTATAATTATATTGTTAACCAAATTCGACAATTTATTATTTAAGAAACTAATATAGCCTCCTATGTCCGAGCATTAAAACTTTCGATTCTAATTAATCTGCACAAGATGTTATTGAAGGAAAAGAAATATTACATGTATAATTATGAGACATCTTGTATATCTTATATATCTTGTATATTTTGTATATATGATTATATCATTATTTTATCATAAAAATAAAATAAAATATAAATACCCTCATTTTCTACTTTTACTCTGTTTAGTCGGTGAAAACAGCAATGGGATACTTATCTATGTTGGTGACAATAAAAGGTTAAAAAAGATATATAGAAGATAATATGTGTGTATATTTAGAAAATATTATTAAAATCTAAGTGCGCATAATTATCTACTACTTATTTTCTAGCAATAAAATGATTAGATTTATATAAGTTGTCTGTAACATAATATTTTCTTGCTAAACATGTTTTTTCGTCACAATACACATTCTTCAGTTTCTATTTAGTTCTGTCTCTAATTATAAATAAGTTAAGAAAATGACTGAATTAAACTTTTAGAGCGTAAGATTAATGATTTATTTTATTATATTATTGTAATGTATTTTATCTTTTTAAAGTGTGAATAAGAGAATAATAACAATAATAGTTTACTTTGATAAACATTTCCATCTATCCTTTTCTTTTGTCATTTCTCGTCTACGTATTTTGCT
This sequence comes from Prenolepis imparis, assembly GCF_030444845.1. NCBI lineage: Eukaryota > Metazoa > Arthropoda > Insecta > Hymenoptera > Formicidae > Prenolepis > Prenolepis imparis. Next base: position 6,728,033 of record NW_028141168.1, on the reverse strand, counting down.
CGAATAAATTCTTTCGTGCCTAACAAAATATAATTTAATTTGATAATTAAAATAAGAAGTTGTTGAAATAATATATGTGAATGTTATTAATATAAAAATAGAATCCATTTATAAAGTCCACCATTATAAATGTTCCAATAGATAATTCAGGAATACAGTCGTAATAACCAAGTAAAGATAACGACATTAATTTATATTAAGTATATCATTTTATTGATATTAAATTTATAATAATTAATTTATAGAAAACAAATCGAAAGAATAAGAAAATTAAGAATTTTTGAAATTTTATTTTTGAAAACATTAGCTTTGAAATTTTGAGAAAAAATAATATATTTTCGTATTTTAAATTTAAATAATTTTCAATAACTTTCTATTATATTATTTATCATTCAAATTTATTTTGATTACATTAATACATTAATATGAAAATACATTTTATTTAGAAAAGCAATTTAAAATAATGTGCGTTTATTAAAAAAGAAATTTACGTTTCTAAAAAATAAGAGAAAATTATATAAAAAGACATCAAGATAAATTTCATTTTTGAAATAAAAGTAAAGAAAATATAAAATTTTTTTATATTAATTTTAACAGTCTTAGTCGAAATAAATGTAATATCTTAACACAAATTAAAGATTCTTTAAAATTAATAAAAATTTATTACATTTTTTTCAATTTTCACAATTAATTCTCTGAAGAAAAAGTATTATACCAAAAAGTTTTATTTTGCATCTTCGATTTATTTTCGCACATAAAATCACTTCATATTCGATTGTACGATTGTATTCTTAATCTTTATATTTATTTCTACTTTTCTTTCGTACGGTATCATGTCTGTAAGTATAAATTTCATATTACATACGTGTGCTTTTTAATTTGGATCATTTTTGCTTTAGTGACATTTCTTTGCAGATATTGAGCAATCGCCAGAAATGTAGCACTTGATATTCACAAGCGAGTACACTCTTCGAGAAACAAGTAACTAACTTATAGTCGAACAGAAAGTATTGCATTCGTCGGATCAGGGGTAATTATGTGTCATTCGTATTATTATCGATTATCCGAAAGGGTTTAAAGAGATATTCACAGATGGTAACGGTTCATCCTTCGTGTACTGAGCAAGCGCGAAATGACGGCGGTTTAGTACAATCGCGAAGAGCGATTCAGTCCAACTATAATTTTCGCTCTGTGAACATCAATGAATGTCAATAAAGGTAGAATATATTTCCGAAAAATGGTAGAAAGTTCGTTACATTTTCTACTGAAAAATCTAATTTCTTTAAGTGAAATAGTTACGTGATATAGTAGAGTATAAAAACTACACACTGAAAGAATTTTCTCTTAGAATTTATCCTGAAAATCATAGTAATCGAAGGACAATATGGTATCGAAAGAATTTTATAAGAATTTTTCTGATTAATATTTATCACAATAAAACATGTTTAATTTTGAACTAAACTGCATAGTAATATAGATATTATTATTTTTATAGTGATAAATATTAATCAAAGAAATTCTTATAAAATTCTTTCCATACCATATTGTGTGTTTGTGTGTATGTGTGTGCGCGCGTGTGTGTCCCACGTTTACCATGATTTTTTCAAGGTAAGATCTAAGAGAAAATTCTCTCTGTGTAGATTTTTGATTATAATGTGTGCAATAACAGATATTTTTATTTTCATTTAAATTTCTATAAAAAAGTAAAAATTAATTTTCATTAAATTATTATCTATTTGTGTTTACGAAAAGTGTGTGAATTACAAAATAATTTTTTTTATGTGATACATGTTGTGTTTTTTTACAAGGGATCATTACATCGTAAGATATCTATTGCCTCTCTAATATTTTCTTAATTTCATACTCTTGATTAAATTTAAATTATTTTAATTTTAGAAATTTGAAATATTTTATTTTTATTTTTATGTGTGCTTATATATTTTGTCGATCATAAAAAATTTCTTATTTCTTCGACTAATGTGATTATATCTTGTATTTGTTACTTAACATATTCTTTATTAAACACTTACTATCTAAAAAATATGTGCGGGCAAATAATACATAATAATAATTATTTAACTAAAGATTTATTAAATAAAAGAACAATTCGTTCTTAACAATTACAAATGTTCGCAAAAGTTATGGTTTATTGCGGTCGTCTATAGATCAGTCATAAAACTTCACGACAGTTTGTCAAAGTTCGTACTTCAGCGTACACTGGCAAAAAATATTCGCTTTCGACATATAGATTGATCTAAAGTGTTTTTCAGTGAAACAAAGTTGGATATAGTGGTATAAATCAAATGCTAGAATTGTGCTCATATACAAGTCGTTCATCGTTTCCCTCTGGAATAAATAGAGACAAAGAAAATTTTTGAGAGAGAAACTTATAATTAAACTTAAAAAAAAATTACCAGTAAAAAATTAAATCAGTGTTTCCTAGAAGTATAATAATATATAAAAATTTTATCAATAAAGATTTCAAGTTTAAATAACATAATTGTGCATGTTAAAGTAGTATAATAAATTTATTAATAGAGATATTTAAATTTTTTAACATAATATTGTTTTTTGGCCTCTTGTTGTATACATTTATCAATTTTAATGCGTACTGCTTCCCTTGAATATAAAATAAATATAGCTTATGCATATAACATGTGATGGTAATAAATTAGAAAAAAAATAATAGTAATAGTAAATTTTAAAATGTATACGAGTGCTAATCTAATAAGCAGATTAGAGAAAATCAAGAAATCTCCAAATATGTTCAAAATTGAATTGCTTAACATTAAGGATTCTTAAGGCTCTCGATAAAATATATATTTGAAAATAAGCTGGCTATAAGAGCCATATGATGTTGGTGCGTCAGTTATAGCGAAAATTAATTTTTTTGTTAGAACTGGATAATTGTGCACGGAGCACGAATTTTGCTTGGTATAATGCCAAAACTTATTTTGGAATTATATCTCAATTTGAAATTTCAATTCCTATCTTTCCCCTCTATTCCTCTCTGACCCGCCTAAAGTGATGTAAACGAGAAAACTATCGGTCCGAACGCGCTTAAAATACACAGGTAAAAAGAAAATGTTAGGAAAAAGCTTAAAATAATAGCGCGTAAAATAAAAATGTCACTTTAAAACAATTAAGCTGTAATATTTTATCTAAAACTTGGCTTTCTTAGATTTGAATTACGCGTTTGCCCTGAGTCGGCAATGTTTGCGGATGTTGGGTGTATGGCCCGATCCACGTATTCCTTTAAGCAGTTTACGTCTGTCGAGCATAAGGTTCATAATCATTGCGTGTATCGTGAGTTTCTACGTGACCGTGCCGCAGTTGACAAATGTGATTCGTGTTTGGGGTAACGTGAGTCGGATAGTGGAGAACATAGCTGCGGCCAACATGAGCTTGATAGCATTAACTAAATTAATCACTACTTGGTATCACAGCGAAAGTAAGCGTTTATTTTAAGCAACGATAAACATATTGGACAAATTTTTATTATTATAAATAATATAAATGCTAGATTTTCAATTTACGTCTAACAAAAGATTTTTATTGTATAATTTCTATATAGATTTCTATTTATTAGTTTTTTCTATTCATTTATATTTAATAGTATTTTTGTACAAAGATAGTTTGTATCGTATTGTTTGATAATTTATAAATTAATATATATAAATTTATATATTATATATATAATTTATATATAATTATACATATATGTATATAATATTTATATATATTTTTTAATATATCAATGTTTAATTTGAAAGCACTTCGAACATTGATGACATCAATCATAGCCGACTGGATGAATTCGAACAACCACGAACGAAATACGATGCTGAGGCTCGCGAGATGTGGCAGAAGTTTATCTTCTAGATATTACACTGTCGCGACAATCGGAGTGTCGTTTTACATGTATTTTAATCTTCTGAAATTTTTTCGAAATATTCATCAGCCTCAACGCAGCCTCGTCTATCATTTCATTAATTTGTACAACGTCCAGAAGAGTCCGAATTACGAAATCACATTTGTCATTCAACTTTGCGGTGGATTATCCACAGGACTAATCAACTGTACCATCGACAGCTTTGTCTCGATGCTCTTGCTGCATGTGTGCGGACAATTGATAAATTTGCGAATGGCACTCAACAAGTTGATCGATGAATTAGCCAATGAATCTATATCTACTGCCAAATTTAAAGAAAGCTTAGCCGCCGTTGTTGTACGACATGGACATCTTATCAGGTATCGCAAATTATCGGCGATTATTTAATATTGTAAAATGTAAAATATCTATAAATGCACATCCCCTCCCAAGCAGTTTTATAAAATATAAAATGTAATAAATATATACCTCTCTTATATGTATCATATTAAAAATATGATATACATATGTAATACCTCATAAACAAATGTCTTATATTAAGATCGTTACTATCATTTGGAAAATCCTAAAAAAAGTTAAGATTTCTTTTTATGTATAACGTGCTTCTAAGCGTCAAAAGTGTTTTAAAATTCTATTATATTTAAATATAAATATAAAGATAAAGAATTTAAAATTAAATCAAATTAAAAATTAATTAGTTCAAGATTAAGGAGGCAAGTACAATCGCGAAATTATTTAGTAAAATAATCAAACTTTATTTGTTTTTTCATACATTGTTTTCTTAAATAGAATCAGTAAATTGTATTCTTAAATCAGCCATTACCGTGTGATAAGTCAATGTTAATGGCTGACTTTTCAGAGAAAACACTTACTGTCATAATCAGTGAGACACATAAGAGGAGGAACAAAGTGTAAATGTTTTCACTGAAAATCAGTATAAGTATTTTATTTTAAAATACTTACTGATCAGTAAGTATATAGACTACTATAGTATAGACTATAGACTATACTAGACTACTATGTATTTCACTGATTATAACAGTAAGTGATTTCACTGAAAAATCAGCTATTATCATTAAATGATTCTTCTCATTATTAGTGAGATTTCTCTGGTTACAATGCTATAGTGAAATCACTGCTTATCAGCTGATAGTATTTATATATAATATTATAATATAATTTACTGATTCTCTATATAAGAAGGCAATGTTTATTTACTAAAATACTGATTACTGATTTTCAGTGGAATCTTGTCATTATTGGCTGGTTGTTTCCAACTTCTTGGTAAATTTCACCCGACAGACTTTTATCAGATAAGTTTTAAAAAAAGACGAACATATGCTATCTGTCGGATAAAATATACTAAGTAATTGAAACCTAACCTAACCAGCCCTTAAATCAATGATACTTCAATTTAATTAAGAAAGTAGCTTTATATATTCTTGCATTTTTTTTACCTTCTTTCTCATATGTTTAACTATATTTTAATCGGCACTTTTCTGTTAAATAACTCTATCTGAATTTTAATTATAAAACAAAATCAATTTTTTCGCAACTTTTATTGCTTGTAATTTTTAATTAAAATTACAATTTATTTAAATTAAACAAAATTAAATCATAATTTATTCATTTCTGAATTGAATAACAATGAAAATTATGAACAATCAGATCAGAGTGATTTCTATGAAAAATAAATGTTATAACGTCAAAAAACACACGATATTAAGAAAAACGTTTCAAGAGTTTAACTCTATTTTTATATGTTTAATATTCTTTTTAAACACAATTAAATATATTTATATGTTACAGAAATTATTTTATATATATTCCAAAAGATTTAAGAAAATTAATCTTTACATTTTATTATCTTCATTAAAAAAAAATAAAAGATTTTGATATTTTAGTAATTTTCAAGTGTAATCACTCTCTTACACATATATAATACACATTGGAATTCCAATATAATAGGTCGACAATCTACTATAATAAGTGGGTAATGTGAATAATTTTTTAAGGAATGCAAAGACAATCGACAACTGTTACAGCGGAGTGCTATTTGTGCATATGCTAGCCACCACTTTTCAACTGTGTTTTCAAACTTTTCAAGTTTATACGGTAAGTACAACAACTTGTATAAATATATTTTCTCTTTACTTTAATATATATTCGCCTATCTTGAAATAAACAAATTTTTAAATCTGTATATATATATAGAATGTTTATAAAGTCTAACCCAACTTATATTGTTTGAAAAGGCATAAAAAAGAAAATTTTTGGCTTAAATAAGTTGACCTATCCAGTGGATCTATTCAGGAGTTATTTAGGGTTAAAGTTCGAAAAAAGCTAATTTTCAAAAAATCGTTATTATCATTTGGAAAATTCTAAAAAAAGTTTGAGATGTAAAAATGTTCGTCTTTAAGTCCTTTCCATAAAAAAATTCTATTTTGACCATTAAATTTTTTTCAGTTCGAAATAGAGATTTAAATAAGACGTGAATTTAACAAGTTTTCTTAAAAATTTCAGACTTTATAAATACCCTATATATATATATATATATATATATATACACACAATATATAAAGTTTAATCTTTTCATATTATAATACATTTAATTTGAATATTGTGGCATAATTACGTTATTATATGCTGAGTTGAGAGAAACGTATATCTTCAGATAATAGCAGACAAATTAGACGTATCTGCTTTCAAAATGGCTTTTCGTTCATTTTATGTCATCCTTATGTTGATGCAATTGCACATTTATTGCTACTCAGCTGAAAGACTCTCAACAGAGGTAAGATAGTTATGTAAGTTAGCATGATTTGTGTAAAACAAAAAGTGTATTTTTCAGAGCAGCAGTATAGCCTACAGCGTATATGAATGCAAATGGTATAATATACCGGCCAAAGATGCGAAGAATTTAATATTTATTGCACATGGTTCTTCAATACCGCTTAGATTGACAGCTGGAAAATTCGGGACTTTTTCGATGGAGATGTTTGGAACAGTAAGACACTATTCTTAAAAACATATTTCTTTTTGTACAATATATTGTAAAATTCATATTTCTCATTAATATATTATAAATTAAATATTGCTTTATTGCTGATTAATTATTGTATTATATAATATATGCAAAATATATCTCAAAATATATTGTATATATATATAATACTTTAAATATGCAGATTAATTAGGATTTAGGATAATAAATCTTAATATTTGAAAATGTCGATACGTAGCGTGTTTGAATTATAAATGATTAAAGTTGATCGTTGATATTACGTTTTATACGTTGTCAGGTTCATAACTTACACGCGCATTAACATCTGTCATCTGATATCAATTTCGACAATTTAGATGATTAGGTGATTTTTACTACTTGGCTGATATTGACAAATATTAACTACAACTGACAAGAAATATGATTACTAATGATATATTTTAATTGTATTTCAAGTAATTATTCAATTCTTTTCTTCAGTAAAAATGGATAATATAATGGATAAACCTATTTAAATTATTTTAATTTATTTAAAGAAAATGATTAATTCTGTAACAAAAAAATAATAAAATATAATAATAATAATAATAATACCATTAAATTAATGTATATCTTCCAATTAAAACAAAAATGAATTTTTTTCTCTTCAAAAATTTAAATTTGAAAAAATAAGATATTGTAAAAAAAACTAATATAGCCTCCTATGTCTGAGCATTATAACTTTCGATTCTAATTAATCTGTACAAAATGTTATTGAAGCAAAAAAAGAATTATATAAGTATGAGACATCTTGTATATCATATTTTGTGTATATGATTCTATTATATTATATCATTATTTTACCATAAAAACAAAATAAAATATAAATATCCTCATTTTCAATTTTTACTCTGTTTAGTCGGTGAAAACGGCAATGGGATACTTATCTATGTTGGTGACAATAAAAGGTTAAAGAAGATATGTAGAAGATAATATGTGTGGATATACATACATGTAGAAAATATTAATATTAAAATATTAAAATATTATTAAAATCAAACTATAAGTGCGCATAATTATCTACTACTTATGTTCTAACAATTAAATGATTAGATTTATATAAGTTGTCTGTAACATAATATTTTCTGGCTAAACATGTTTTTTTTCGTCACAATACACATTCTTCAGTTTCTATTTAGTTCTATCTCTAATTATAAATAAGTTAAGAAAATGATTGAATTATACTTTTAGAGCATAACAGGCCATAACATTCTGATTGTTGATATAATTTATTATATTATTGTAATGTATTTTATCTTTTTAAAGTGAATATATATATAAGAGAATATAATAACAATAATAGTTTACTTTGATAAACATTTCCATCTATCCTTTTCTTCTGTCATTTCTCGTCTACGTATTTTGCTCGAATAAATTCTTTCGTACCTAACGAAATATAATTTAATTTAATAATTAAGATCAGAAGTTATTGAAATAATATGTATATGTAAGTGTTACTAATATAAAAATACAGTCACCATTATGAAAGTTCCATAAGATAATTCAGGAATACAGTCGTAATAACCAAGTAAAGACTACGACATTAATTTATATTAATTATATTATTTTTATTAATATTAAATTTATAATAATTAATTTATAGAAAACAAATCGAAAGAATAAAAAAATTAAAATTTTTTAAAAATTTTATTTTTGAAAACATTACCTTTGAAATATTGACAGTAAATGACATATTTTCCTATTTTAAATTTGAATAATGAATCTTTAATAACTTTTGATCATATATATCGTCCAAAATTTCAATTATATTGATACATTATAAAAGTACAACATTCTATTTAGTAAAGCAATTAAAAAAAATGTACATTATTATTAAAGAAGAAATTTACGTTATTAAAAAATAAGAGAGAATTATATAAAAAGATATCAAGATAAATTTTATTTTTGAAATAAAATAAAAGAAAATATTGTACGTTTTTATGTCAATTTTAATAGTCTTAGCGAGATAAATGTAATATCTTAACACAAATGAGAAATTCTTTAAAATTAAAAAAACAAAAATATATTACATTTTTTTCACAATTAATTCTCTGAAAAAAAGTATTCTACCAAAAAGTTTTATTTTGCATCTTCGATTTATTTTCGCACATAAAATCACTTCATATTCGATTGCACGATTGTATTCTTAATCTTTATATTTATTTCTACTTTTCTTTCGTACGGTATCATGTCTGTAAGTATATATTTCATATTACATACGTGTGCTTTTTAATTTGGATCATTTTTGCTTTAGTGACATTTCTTTGCAGATCTTGAGCAATCGCCAGAAAAGTAGCACTTGATATTCACAAGCGAGTACACTCTTCGAGAAACAAGTAACTAACTTATACTCGAAAAGTAAGTATTGCATTCGTCGGATCAGGGATAATTATGTGTCATTCGTATTATTATCGATTATCCGAAAGGGTTTAAAGAGATATTCACAAATGGTAACGGTTCATCCTTCGTGTACTGAGCAAGCGCGAAATGACGGCGGTTTAGTACAATCGCGAAGAGCGATTCAGTCCAACTATAATTTTCGCTCTGTGAACATCAATGAATGTCAATAAAGGTAAAATATATTTCCGAAAAATGGTAGAAAGTTCGTTACATTTTCTACTGAAAAATCTAATTTCTTTAAGTGAAATAGTTACGTGATATAGTAGAGTATAAAAACTACACACTGAAAGAATTTTCTCTTAGAAATTATCCTGAAAATCATGGTAATCGAAGGACAATATGGTATGGAAAGAATTTTATGAGAATTTTTCTGATTAATATTTATCACAATAAAACATGTTTAATTTTGAACTAAACTGCATAGTAATATAGATATTATTATTTTTATTGTGATAAATATTAATCAAAGAAATTCTTATAAAATTCTTTCCATACCATATTGTGTGTTTGTGTGTATGTGTGTGCGCGCATGTGTGTGTCCCACGATTACCATGATTTATTCAAGGTAAGTTCTAAGAGAAAATTCTCTGTGTGTAGATTTTTGATTATAATGTGTGCAATAACAGATATTTTTATTTTCATTTAAATTTCTATAAAAAAGTAAAAATTAATTTTCATTAAATTATTATCTATTTGTGTTTACGAAAAGTGTGTGAATTACAAAATAATTTGTTTTATGTGATACATGTTGTGTTTTTTTTACAAGGGATACATCGTAAGATATCTATTGCCTCTCTAATATTTTCTTAATTTCATACTCTTGATTAAATTTAAATTATTTTAATTTTAGAAATTTGAAATATTTTATTTTTATTTTTATGTGTGCTTATATATTTTGTCGATCATAAAAAATTTCTTATTTCTTCGACTAATGTGATTATATCTTGTATTTGTTACTTAACATATTCTTTATTAAACATTTACTAACTAAAAAATATGTGCGGGCAAATAATACATAATAATAATTATTTAACTAAAGATTTATTAAATAAAAGAACAATTCGTTCTTAACAATTACAAATGTTCGCAAAAGTTGTGGTTTATTGCGGTCGTCTATAGATCAGTCATAAAACTTTATGCTCCACGAAAGTTTGTCAGAGTTGATATTCAACTTTATGGCTAGCAAAAAGTGTTTGCCGTCGAAGTGTAGATTAAAAATGTTTTTGAGTTGCAAAGTTGCATAGTGGAAAAAAAAATCAAATGACGTAGTTGTACACGAATCGTTTTTTGTTGCCTTTCGTAAAAACAGAGTTACAGAAAAGTTTAACTTCTAGGAAATCGAAGCAAAATTAAAACACCATTTTACATCAGGATAAATGCAAACTTTGCAGAAATCCCTCTTGCGAAAAAAGATTTACGTTTTAACCTACGAAAACGTAAACCATAAACCGTAAATGTAAAAATGTGAAAAGTGTATGCACAAATTATTATGAAAAATATAAAACTTTATTTTAACAAAAGTATTATATTTTTCTTTTTGTTCATATTTATTTACCGAGTGTAAGTCTAGTGTTAGTTGTCATTTTTACAGTGTTTTATATTAAAGTGAGAAAAATTTACTATTATCACTATATGATTATATTATTATTTCGTGAAAGGTGAATAAAAAAAATCAAACAGCTTATAAATTCGATAATAAATAATTAAGAGAAGACACACATAAAAAAAAAAAATGTTTCAAGATGATGTTTTAAAAGAAAGACATTTTATCTGAATTAACATTCAGTGTGATGAGATATTACTTATAAAACTTGAATTTCTTAGATTTGAGTTACGCGTTCACCCTAAGTCGCCAATGTTTGCGGCTGTTAGGCGTATGGCCCGATCCACAAGTCTCTTTGAATATTTTTCGGCCAAATATAAGATTCATCATCGCTGCCTGTATCCTGAGTCTCTACATGATCGTACCGCAATTGACAAATATGATTCGCGCTTGGGGCAACGTAGGTCGGATGGTGGAGTATGTAGCCTCCGCCAACTTTGGCTTGATGGCGTTGAGCAAGTTAGTTGCTACCTGGTATCATGGTGAAAGTAAGTTATTGTTTCAGGACGATAAATATGGATTTTTAATTTTATTAAAATTATTTTACTTATTAATTTTTATCATCGGTAATATAAATGTCAAAAAGCTGTATATACTTGCTCAAATTTAAGAACTGTCATTGTATATAATACTCCTTTTTATATAAATTTATTATATAATTTGCTTTGATAATTTCTATTGATATTGATGTGTTTAATTTGGGAAGCCCTTCGCACACTGATGACGTCAGTCATGATCGACTGGAGAACTTCGAATCCTTGCGAACGAGATACAATGTTGAACATTGCGAGACGTGGCAGAAGTTTAGCCTTTAAATGTTGCATGGCTGCATCGTGTACAGTAACGTTTTACGTATCTCTCAATCTCTTGAAGTTCTATCGAAACATGCATCTGCCGCAACGTAGTCTCGTCTATCGTTTCCCGTATCCATACAACATTCAAAAGAGTCCAAACTACGAAATCACTTTTTTCATTCAACTTTCCGGCGGCGTATATTCGGCCATCATCAATTGTACGGTCGACTGCTTCGTCTCGATACTCTTGCTGCACATGTGTGCACAGCTGATAAATCTACGAACGACACTTAACAATCATGTTGGCGAATTACCCAACAGATCTATATCGTCTTCGAGATTTAAGGAAGGTCTAAGCGCGATTGCTATACGACACCAGCATCTCATTAGGTATGAAGGTTTTTTAATCACTTTTTTAATCACTATGATGCATAAGTATGCATTTATATTAGTAGCTTATTTATGAAATATTTAATAATTATTTCAGCATTTTTTATTTTCTTTTCTTATCTATAAGAAGAGGTACATATGATATTTCACAAACAAATATCTTTTCAATGAATATTTTTTAAAAGATTTATGATATGCTTTTTAAATGTGGAAAATTTGAAAGCTGTCAGACTTAAGCATAAAAAATATTAAAAAATAAAACTATCTTATTAAAAATTTTAATTAAATTGTTGTAAGATTTATATATTTATATATTGGAATTCTAATAAGAAATTGACACTATATAAGTAATGTTAAATTTTTTAAGGAATGTCAAGACCATCGATGACTGTTACAGCGCAGTGCTATTTGTACATATGCTGGGTGCTACTTTTCAACTGTGTTTTCAAACTTTTCAAGTTTATACAGTAAGTAAAATGACTTGTATAAAAGTACGTTTTATATTCATTTTACTTGAATATTTGCAAGTAAAAACTTGTAATAAAAACATTGAGAAAATATATATAAGATAAATTGAAAAAAAATATATATACTTTAATGTTGTGGCAATTATACTATTATATCCTATTATATACTATTATACTATTATATGCTATTATACATATACTATATTATACTTTGAACTGAAATGTATATTATTTTCAGATGATAACAGACAATTTGGACATATCCATTATCAAAGTGGCTTTTCTCTCGTTTTATGTCGTTCTTGTGTTGACGCATTTGTATATTTATTGCTATTCGGCTGAAAGACTTATAACGGAGGTAAGACAGTTATTGTATGTTAACGCAATTTGTGTAAAATAAAAATGAAATTTCAGAGCACCAGTATAGCATATGGTGTGTACGAATGTAAATGGTACGATCTACCAGCGAAAGAAGCAAAGGATTTAATGTTTATCGTATATGGATCTACAATTCCGCTTAGATTAACAGCTGGAAAATTCGGAACATTTTCGCTAGAAATGTTTGAAACAGTAAGTATCGATGAGCAAAGGTACATTTGTTTTTCATATACAAAATTCATATACAGAAATATTTATTCCTTCAATTTATAAAATAAAAAATTATTTTATTCGTGTTTCATTATGCAAGGAGTGTTTTAGAAATAAGAGACCAAACTATAGAAGAAGAGGAAATGCATCTTACATCCACCTATCTTAAATGATAAAAGAAAATCATCATATGATACATCCGAAAAGACGCTTTTTTCAATGATATAATCATTCTTTTGTTTACAAGAAAAATTATTTAAGAATATTTTATTTAAAAAATTGCTAGAAATGTTTTTCTTCTAATGTAATGAGAATACTTCATATCAATGTTTCATGAAAAATTATTAAAGATGTTTGAAGTTCTTGAAATATATTGAAATTTTATCGCACAAAGCGATATCAAAATATTTCGATAATAATATCACAAATATCACAAAATCTTGTTCTTGAAAATAACATTTTTAGTAGAAAATCTGATAATAGAGTACTTGCACAACACATTTAATAAGCATTCTCGAATTCTATTTTAAACAAAAGGTATTTATATCTCAGAAAAAGCATTTCCGAATTCATGTTTACTTCATTTTTTAAAAAAATGAATAAAATATTCCAAAAGTTTGGTCACTTATTTTTAAAATATTTTTGACATTATATTAAATATACAAAATGTTTTTGATTTACATCACCAATTTGAGTTAAAGATGTCAAAATATGAAAAAATCCGATTTAAAGGTATATGCTTCCTTTTAGAGATATTGGCATTTAAACATATAGAGATAGAATAAAACATTTAATATAAATTAATACAAATTTTTAATTTAAAGAATTATAATGAAACTACGCGGATTCCGTACATAATATTTAATTTATAAATACTTCACTATTTATCATTTTCTCATCCGACACTTGTTCGTTCAGTAATTTCTTAATTGTAAGATAATTCATCATTTATAATGAATTTTGATATACATATATATATATTTAATATATTTCACTGTTTGACTATTTCTCAGTATTTGATAATTCCTCTTTTGATATTTCAATGTTTGAACTCATAAAATTAATTAATCTATTATGTATAAAATATTAAAATTTCCATTTTAATTCCATAATTTAATATATAATCTTACTAATGTAATCTAATCGAATTGTAATTCTAATTTAACTACAATCATATAATTTTATAAAGACTTTAGAGATTATAGAAACATACAGAGAATATTTATTGCGTTTTAATAGCGATATATCTTGGACAGCAAAATGCTGGATAGAAAATTGTCGTAAAATTGTTGGTGAAAAATATTGAAAGCTAAATTATTGAATAGAGAAACAGCAGATTTATTACCAGTATATTTCACACATACGTGAAATATTCACGCATATTTTAAATAAATCACATTGTTATCTTCATTTCAGAAAATAAAATAATTCTATGTTTAATTTTTATTTCGTTTAGACGGTAAAAACATCAATGGGATACTTATCTGCGTTGCTGACAATGAAGGACTAAAGACAATCATATTAAAAATTATATCGAACTAATTACGCATAAATTGATTACTGTTTGTTTTCTAATAATTCAAGAAACAAGTTTATACGTATCATCTGTAACGTGATTTTTGCTGAACAAATACACATTTATATGCGCAACAAACTGTTTATTCATCTACATCCGACAATGTATTGAAAGAATTAAAGAGATAATTAAAAAGAAGCGAAGATTGCTTTCTCTTTTTATCAGAAAAACAAAAAAAAATACTATCTGTAATCTTAAAAATTAGATTGTTATTCAAGCCAAAACTTGATCATCGACGACATGAAATTACAGATCTCTTTATCTTTTTCAGTGTCACTTCAAACTTCAATGTTCAGCGACTTCGAACCGAAGCAAACAAAAAATGTTTACATTTTTGGGTCTCATCAACACAATTACGAGATTATGGATTGTCATAAAAATTGAAACATTATCTGCCTCTCAGAAATTTTTTTATATCAAGATATATCTCATCAAACGCAATTAATATCCTGAATCAGTTTCCGAGTTTCTTTTTGTATTGTTTTATATAAAGAATCTGCAAAATAAGGCGCTTATAAATATGCTAAATCAGTCAAAATCCTCATATTTTCAACCAATCAAAATCATGAGTGATTTTGCAGAATAGGATCCATAATGTGTGTGATTAACAAATACAGATATTTTTTATAAAAGTATCCGGTGTCTTCCATATTCAATCGCTCTTTTTGTCTGGCTCATACGTATATGTATGTAATACATTACAACCTCATAATTAATCTTATACACAATCTAATAGAAATAAAAAATAACGTTACAAAAATCAAACATTATTACAGTATATATTGAAAAAAAAACTGTCTGCTATAAATATCATAAATAGAAGTTATCTTATTTTTATTGTTTTTTGCACCCTATCATCTCGCGCAAGCACATAAGCAGCTATAGAATATAAAAAGATAAATAAATAGACATCCTTATATCTCACTTATTTTGATCATAATTTCATAAAATTGTTCTACTTAGAACACATTATTATTTCAGTATATTTTAACAATGCATTATACTTGACACTGCAAATACTCAAAGTAATTACTCAATTAGAATGAAGAAAATGCATATATTGCTTCTTTTGTTTTAAATGGTCATTCAAGTAATTCGAAGCACATTCATTGAATTGAGAAACTGTAGAATTCTTTAACGCCACATAATTGCAGAACAGCAGAGTTAATACAATACAATTTTCAATATAAGATTTGTAACATTATCAACTGAAAAGTATTAATAATAATTAAAACAAATCACATCTAATTCTAATTGATAATGACCCAAGCATATATGTTATTCAATATTTATTATTGATAAAATTATCGATGAAATGTTATTAATGAGAACATATATAATGTTATTACAGAGAACATTCTATGACATGTCTATCTGCATAAAATGATGCGAAATAATTTATTTAATAGCAGTAATACTTTGTTAGACAGCGTAAGCGTTTTCCGTTAACATTTTCTTTGTGTAGAGTAAGAATAAAAATGGGTATCTCCAAGGGGTGTCTCACTCACCAAAAATTTGTACATGTATTGCAAATTATCGGGAATTCCAAGTAATTCCATGTAATGCGCCGTGTAATTATAAGTAATGCGACGGAATTACGTGTAATACTAAACAATATAAAGTAATTCCAAGTAATACTATGCAATATAAAATAATATAAAGTAATTCCATGTAATGCTAAAGTAATTCCATGTAATTCTAAAGTAATTCGATATGTTAGTTTATAATTTTTTGTTTTACAAATACAGTAAGTAATATATAGAGTATCTTGCAGTTTTTTCCAATTAAATATTCCTCTTTATTTACTAAAATAAACACTATTTAGAAGTTTTGCAAAATGTCAGAATATTATAGGATATGTAATAACATTTTATAAAATTTTATGTATCGTTTCTGATTTCATCGAAAATAATATCAACTCTTTTCAAATAAAATATAATATATTCAAATGTTAGTACTAAAACTTTAATTTAGTAAAGAAAAATGCAATTAAAATGCAGGAAGATATTAAGAGAAATAAATTTATAAGATATTATTATTAATTATGTAATCGATATACATATTATGCAAAAAATTCAAAATTAATATTTTTATCATACAAATATTTTTTTAGTTGAAACACCCAAACTAAGATATCCCTATATGTATAATACTTAATATATAACAAGACGTTTCCGATTATAAATAAAAATAAATGAAAAAAAATTATTTTAAACTGACTAAAAAATTCAAAAATTTTAAGAAGTCAACTAAACATTTTTAATAAAAATTTATTTATATGTTTATATTAAATTTTTATTTCTTTTATACGAATTTAAACACAAAATACAAACTTTTAATACTGATCTGATCAATTATTAATGATTTTATAAATTATAATATTTTGTTATACATATATTTGTACAGAGTTGTGTTTACATATATATATTTTAGTTAGGTAGCATGTTATATATAGGTAGGTCTATATATTAGTTAGCTTATATATTATACATTTTTATTACATAGTTAGTCATTACAGAGTTAGTCATTATATATTTTCTTTAGTTCTTTGTTTTTTTTTTCAATTAATTTTTTTTATATAGTCTGTCTCTTTCTCGCGTGATGGAAAAAGAGACGAATAAAAAAAAACAAGCGAGAACGCGTACATGTGCACTACTACCGAAGCACTGAGTTTATATGTACGCAGTACATACAAGAATAAACTTTGATTTTACACACACACAAACACATACAAAACTTATTTTATTAAATTAAAAAAATTATTTTTCTGCGATTATTACCCCTATTTATCTGAAATATTAATAAATAATCATAAATTTGACTCTCAAAAAAAATTGTAAATCAATGCGAAGTAATACGTAATGCGAAATAATACGACGTAATGCGAAGTAATGCGAAGTAATGCGTAAGTAATTCCAGAAAAAATGTACATGTATTGCCACAGTGAGACACCCCTTGGAGAAATCACTTACTGTCATAATCAGTGAGACACATAAGAGGAGGAACAAAGTGTAAATGTTTTCACTGAAAATCAGTATAAGTATTTTATTTTAAAATACTTACTGATCAGTAAGTATATAGACTACTATAGTATAGACTATAGACTATACTAGACTACTATGTATTTCACTGATTATAACAGTAAGTGATTTCACTGAAAAATCAGCTATTATCATTAAATGATTCTTCTCATTATTAGTGAGATTTCTCTGGTTACAATGCTATAGTGAAATCACTGCTTATCAGCTGATAGTATTTATATATAATATTATAATATAATTTACTGATTCTCTATATAAGAAGGCAATGTTTATTTACTAAAATACTGATTACTGATTTTCAGTGGAATCTTGTCATTATTGGCTGGTTGTTTCCAACTTCTTGGTAAATTTCACCCGACAGACTTTTATCAGATAAGTTTTAAAAAAAGACGAACATATGCTATCTGTCGGATAAAATATACTAAGTAATTGAAACCTAACCTAACCAGCCCTTAAATCAATGATACTTCAATTTAATTAAGAAAGTAGCTTTATATATTCTTGTATTTTTTTTACCTTCTTTCTCATATGTTTAACTATATTTTAATCGGCACTTTTCTGTTAAATAACTCTATCTGAATTTTAATTATAAAACAAAATCAATTTTTTCGCACCTTTTATTGCTTGTAATTTTTAATTAAAATTACAATTTATTTAAATTAAACAAAATTAAATCATAATTTATTCATTTCTGAATTGTATAACAATAAAAATTATGAACAATCAGATCAGAGTGATTTCTATGAAAAATAAATGTTATAATGTCAAAACACACACGATATTAAGAAAAAAGGTTTCAAGAGTTTAACTCTATTTTTCTATGTTTAATATTCTTTTTAAACACAATTAAATATATTTATATGTTACAGAAATTATTTTATATATATTCCAAAAGATTTAGGAAAATTAATCTTTACATTTTATTATCTTTATTAAAAAAAAATAAAAGATTTTGATATTTTAGTAATTTTCAAGTGTAATCACTCTCTTACACATATATAATACACATTGGAATTCCAATATAATAGGTCGACAATCTACTATAATAAGTGGATAATGTGAATAATTTTTCAAGAAATGCAAAGACAATCGACAACTGTTACAGCGGAGTGCTATTTGTGCGTATGCTAGCCACTACTTTTCAACTGTGTTTTCTAACTTTTCAAGTTTATACGGTAAGTACAACAACTTGTATAAATATATTTTCTCTTTACTTTAATATATATTCGCCTATCTTGAAATAAACAAATTTTTAAATCTGTATATATATATAGAATGTTTATAAAGTCTACCCCAACTTATATTGTTTGAAAGGGCATGAAAAAGAAAATTGTTGGAGTAAATAAGTTGACCTATCCAGTGGATTTATTCAGGAGTTATTTAGGGTTAAAGTTCGAGAAAGGCTAATATTCAAAAAATCGTTACTATCATTTGGAAAATTCTAAAAAAAGTTTGAGATGTGAAAATGTTCGTCTTTAAGTCCTTTCCATAAAAAAATTCTATTTTGACCATTAAATTTTTTTCAGTTCGAAATAGAGATTTAAATAAGACGTGAATTTAACAAGTTCTTAAAAATTTCAGACTTTATAAATACCCTATATACATACATATATATATATATATATATATATATACAATATATAAAATTTAATCTTTTCACATTATAATATATTTAATTTGAATATTGTGGCATAATTACGTTATTATATGCTGAGTTGAGAGAAACGTATATCTTCAGATAATAGCAGACAAATGAGACGTATCTGCTTTCAAAATGGCTTTTCGCTCATTTTATGTCATCTATATGTTGATGCAATTGCACATTTATTGCTACTCAGCTGAAAGACTCTCAATAGAGGTAAGATAGTTATGTAAGTTAGCATGATTTGTGTAAAACAAAAAGTGTATTTTTCAGAGCAGCAGTATAGCGTACAGCGTATATGAATGCAAATGGTATAATATACCGGCCAAAGATGCGAAGAATTTAATATTTATTGCACATGGTTCTTCAATACCGCTTAGATTGACAGCTGGAAAATTCGGGACTTTTTCGATGGAGATGTTTGGAACAGTAAGACACTATTCTTAAAAACATATTTCTTTTTGTACAATATATTGTAAAATTCATATTTCTCATTAATATATTATAAATTAAATATTGCTTTATTGCTGATTAATTATTGTATTATATAATATATGCAAAATATATCTTAAAATATATTGTATATATATATATATATATATAATATTTTAAGTCTGCAAATTAATTAGGATTTAGGATAATAAATCTTAATATTTGAAAATGTCGATACATAGCGTTTTTGAATTATAAATGATTAAAGTTGATCTTTGATATTACGTTTTATATTGATATTACGTATCTTTGATATACGTTGTCAGGTTCATAACTTACACGCGCATTAACATCTGTCATCTGATATCAATTTCGACAATTTAGATGATTAGGTGATTTTTACTACTTGGCTGATATTGACAAATATTAACTACAACTGACAAGAAATATGATTACTAATGATATATTTTAATTGTATTTCAAGTAATTATTCAATTCTTTTCTTCAGTAAAAATGGGTAATATAATGGATAAACCTATTTAAATTATTTTAATTTATTTAAAGAAAATGATTAATTCTGTAACAAAAAAATAATAAAATATAATAATAATAATAATACCATTAAATTAATGTATATCTTCCAATTAAAACAAAAATGAATTTTTTTCTCTTCAAAAATTTAAATTTGAAAAAATAAGATATTGTAAAAAAAACTAATATAGCCTCCTATGTCTGAGCATTATAACTTTCGATTCTAATTAATCTGTACAAAATGTTATTGAAGGAAAAAAAGAATTATATAAGTATGAGACATCTTGTATATCATATTTTGTGTATATGATTCTATTATATTATATCATTATTTTACCATAAAAACAAAATAAAATATAAATACCCTCATTTTCAATTTTTACTCTGTTGAGTCGGTGAAAACGGCAATGGGATACTTATCTATGTTGGTGACAATAAAAGGTTAAAGAAGATATGTAGAAGATAATATGTGTGGATATACATACATGTAGAAAATATTAATATTATTAAAATATTATTAAAATCAAACTATAAGTGCGCATAATTATCTACTACTTATGTTCTAACAATTAAATGATTAGATTTATATAAGTTATCTGTAACATAATATTTTCTGGCTAAACATGTTTTTTTTCGTCACAATACACATTCTTCAGTTTCTATTTAGTTCTATCTCTAATTATAAATAAGTTAAGAAAATGATTGAATTATACTTTTAGAGCATAACAGGCTATAACATTCTGATTGTTGATTTATTTTATTATATTATTGTAATGTATTTTATCTTTTTAAAGTGAATATATATATATAAGAGAATATAATAACAATAATAGTTTACTTTGATAAACATTTCCATCTATCCTTTTCTTCTGTCATTTCTCGTCTACGTATTTTGCTCGAATAAATTCCTTCGTACCTAACGAAATATAATTTAATTTAATAATTAAGATAAGAAGTTATTGAAATAATATGTATATGTAAATGTTACTAATATAAAAATACAGTCACCATTATGAAAGTTCCATAAGATAATTCAGGAATACAGTCGTAATAACCAAGTAAAGACTATGACATTAATTTATATTAATTATATTATTTTTATTAATATTAAATTTATAATAATTAATTTATAGAAAACAAATCGAAAGAATAAAAAAATTAAAATTTTTTAAAAATTTTATTTTTGAAAACATTACCTTTGAAATTTTGACAGTAAATGACATATTTTCCTATTTTAAATTTGAATAATGAATCTTTAATAACTTTGGATCATATATATCGTCCAAAATTTCAATTATATTGATATATTATAAAAGTACAACATTCTATTTAAGTAAAGCAATTAAAAAAAATGTACATTATTATTAAAGAAGAAATTTACGTTATTAAAAAATAAGAGAGTATTATATGAAAAGATATCAAGATAAATTTTATTTTTGAAATAAAATTAAAGAAAATATTGTACGTTTTTATGTCAATTTTAATAGTCTTAGTCGAGATAAATGTAATGTCTTAACACAAATGAGAAATTCTTTAAAATTAAAAAAACAAAAATATATTACATTTTTTTCACAATTAATTCTCTGAAAAAAAGTATTCTACCAAAAAATTTATTTTGCATCTTCAATTTATTTTCGCACATAAAATCACTTCATATTCGATTGTACGATTGTATTCTTAATCTTTATATTTATTTCTACTTTTCTTTCGTACGGTATCATGTCTGTAAGTATATATTTCATATTACATACGTGTGCTTTTTAATTTGGATCATTTTTGCTTTAGTGACATTTCTTTGCAGATATTGAGCAATCGCCAGAAAAGTAGCACTTGATATTCACAAGCGAGTACACTCTTCGAGAAACAAGTAACTAACTTATACTCGAAAAGTAAGTATTGCATTCGTCGGATCAGGGATAATTATGTGTCATTCGTATTATTATCGATTATCCGAAAGGGTTTAAAGAGATATTCACAGATGGTAACGGTTCATCCTTCGTGTACTGAGCAAGCGCGAAATGACAGCGGTTTAGTACAATCGCGAAGAGCGATTCAGTCCAACTATAATTTTCGCTCTGTGAACATCAATGAATGTCAATAAAGGTAAAATATATTTCCGAAAAATGGTAGAAAGTTCGTTACATTTTCTACTGAAAAATCTAATTTCTTTAAGTGAAATAGTTACGTGATATAGTAGAGTATAAAAACTACACACTGAAAGAATTTTCTCTTAGAATTTATCCTGAAAATCATGATAATCGAAGGACAATATGGTATGGAAAGAATTTTATGAGAATTTTTCTGATTAATATTTATCACAATAAAACATGTTTAATTTTACTAAACTGCATAGTAATATAGATATTATTATTTTTATTGTGATAAATATTAATCAAAGAAATTCTCATAAAATTCTTTCCATATCATATTGTGTGTTTGTGTGTATGTGTGTGCGCGCATGTGTGTGTGTGTCCCACGATTACCATGATTTTTTCAAGGTAAGTTCTAAGAGAAAATTCTCTCTGTGTAGATTTTTGATTATAATGTGTGCAATAACAGATATTTTTATTTTCATTTAAATTTCTATAAAAAAGTAAAAATTAATTTTCATTAAATTATTATCTATTTGTGTTTACGAAAAGTGTGTGAATTACAAAATAATTTGTTTTATGTGATACATGTTGTGTTTTTTTACAAGGGATACATCGTAAGATATCTATTGCCTCTCTAATATTTTTTAATTTCATACTCTTGATTAAATTTAAATTATTTTAATTTTAGAAATTTGAAATATTTTATTTTTATTTTTATGTGTGCTTATATATTTTGTCGATCATAAAAAATTTCTTATTTCTTCGACTAATGTGATTATATCTTGTATTTGTTACTTAACATATTCTTTATTAAACATTTACTAACTAAAAAATATGTGCGGGCAAATAATACATAATAATAATTATTTGAGTAAAGATTTATTAAATAAAAGAACAATTCGT
Organism: Prenolepis imparis; assembly: GCF_030444845.1. Taxonomy (NCBI): domain Eukaryota; kingdom Metazoa; phylum Arthropoda; class Insecta; order Hymenoptera; family Formicidae; genus Prenolepis; species Prenolepis imparis. Next base: position 6,704,638 of record NW_028141168.1, on the reverse strand, counting down.
TCTTAACAATTACAAATGTTCGCAAAAGTTATGGTTTATTGCGGTCGTCTATAGATCAATCATAAAACTTCACGACAGTTTGTCAAAGTTCGTACTTCAGCGTACAATGGCAAAAAATATTCGCTTTCGACATATAGATTGATCTAAAGTGTTTTTCAGTGAAACAAAGTTGGATATAGTGGTATAAATCAAATGCTAGAATTGTGCTCATATACAAGTCGTTCATCGTTTCCCTCTGGAATAAATAGAGACAAAGAAAATTTTTGAGAGAGAAACTTATAATTAAACTTAAAAAAAAATTAACAGTAAAAAATTAAATCAGTGTTTCCTATAAGTATAATAATATATAAAAATTTTATGAATAAAGATTTCAAGTTTAAATAACATAATTGTGCATGTAAAAGTAGTATAATATATTTATTAATAGAGATATTTAAATTTTTTTAACATAATATTGTTTTTTGGCCTCTTGTTGTATACATTTATCAATTTTAATGCGTACTGCTTTCCTTGAATATAAAATAAATATAGCTTATGTATATAACGCATGTGATGGTAATGAATTAGAAAAAAAATAATAGTGATAGTAAATTTTAAAATGTATACGAGTGCTAATCTAATAAGCAGATTTGAGAAAATCAAGTAATCTCCAAATATGTTCAAAATTAAATTGCTTAACATTAAGGATTCTTAAGGCTCTCGATAAAATATATATTTGAAAATAAGCTGGCTATAAGAGCCATATGATGTTGGTGCGTCAGTTATAGCGAAAATTAATTTTTTTGTTAGAACTGGATAATTGTGCACGGAGCACGAATTTTGCTTGGTATAATGCCAAGACTTATTTTGGAATTATATCTCAATTTGAAATTTCAATTCCTATCTTTTCCCTCTATTCCTCTCTGACCCGCCTAAAGAGATGTAAACGAGAAAACTATCGGTCCGAACGCGCTTAAAATACACAGGTAAAAAGAAAATGTTAGGAAAAAGCTTAAAATAATAGCGCGTAAAATAATAATGTCACTTTAAAACAATTAAGCTGTAATATTTTATCTAAAACTTGGCTTTCTTAGATTTGAATTACGCGTTTGCCCTGAGTCGGCAATGTTTGCGGATGTTGGGTGTATGGCCCGATCCACGTATTCCTTTAAGCAGTTTACGTCTGTCGAGCATAAGGTTCATAATCATTGCGTGTATCGTGAGTTTCTACGTGATCGTGCCGCAGTTGACAAATGTGATTCGTGTTTGGGGTAACGTGAGTCGGATAGTGGAGAACATAGCTGCGGCCAACATGAGCTTGATAGCATTAACTAAATTAATCGCTACTTGGTATCACAGCGAAAGTAAGCGTTTATTTTAAGCAACGATAAACATATTGGACAAATTTTTATTATTATATATAATATAATATAATATAATATAATAAATAATATAAATGCTAGATTTTCAATTTACGTCTAACAAAAGATTTTTATTGTATAATTACTATATAGATTTCTATTTATTAGTTTTTTCTATTCATTTCTATTTAATAGTATTTTTATACAAAGATAGTTTGTATTGTATTGTTTGATAATTTATAAATTAATATATATAAATTTATATATTATATATATAATTTATATATAATTATATATATATATATATATTTATATATAAATATATTTTTTAATATATCAATGTTTAATTTGAAAGCACTTCGAACATTGATGACATCAATCATGGCCGACTGGATGAATTCGAACAACCGCGAACGAAATACGATGCTGAGGCTCGCGAGATGTGGCAGAAGTTTATCTTCTAGATATTACGCCATCGGAACAATCACACTGTCGTTTTACGTGTGTTTTAATCTTCTGAAATTTTTTCGAAATATTCATCAGCCTCAACGCACCCTCGTCTATCATTTCATTAATTTCTACAACGTCCAGAAGAGTCCGAATTACGAAATCACATTTGTCATTCAACTTTGCGGTGGATTATCCACAGGACTAATCAACTGTACCATCGACAGCTTTGTCTCAATGCTCTTGCTGCATGTGTGCGGACAATTGATAAATTTGCGAATGGCACTCAACAAGTTGATCGATGAATTAGCCAATGAATCTATATCTACTGCCAAATTTAAAGAAAGCTTAGCCGCCGTTGTTGTACGACATGGACATCTTATCAGGTATCGCAAATTATCGGCGATTATTTAATATTGTAAAATGTAAAATATCTATAAATGCACATCCCCTCCCAAGCAGTTTTATAAAATATAAAATGTAATAAATATATACCTCTCTCATATGTATGATATTAAAAATATGATATACATATGTAATACCTTATAAACAAATGTCTTATATTAAGATCGTTACTATCATTTGGAAAATCCTAAAAAAAGTTAAGATTTCTTTTTATGTATAACGTGCTTCTAAACGTCAAAAGTGTTTTAAAATTCTATCATATTTAAATATAAATATAAAGATAAAGAATTTAAAATTAAATCAAATTAAAAATTAATTAGTTCAAGATTAAGGAGGCAATCGCGAAATTATTTAGTAAAATAATCAAACTTTATTTGTTTTCTCATACATTGTTTTCTTAAATAGAATCAGTAAATTATATTCTTAAATCAGCCATTACCGTGTGATAAGTCAATGTTAATGGCTGATTTTTCAGAGAAATCACTTACTGTCATAATCAGTAAGACACATAAGAGGAGGAGCAAAGTGTAAATGTTTTCACTGAAAATCAGTGTAAGTATTTTATTTTAAAATACTTACTGATCAGTAAGTATATAGACTACTATAGTATAGACTATACTAGACTATACTAGACTACTATGTATTTCACTGATTATGACAGTAAGTGATTTCACTGAAAAATCAGCTTTATCATTAAATGATTCTTCTCATTATTAGTGAGATTTCTCTGGTTACAATGCTATAGTGAAATCACTGCTTATCAGCTGATAGTATTTATATATAATATTATACTATAATTTACTGATTCTCTATATAAGAAGGCAATGTTTATTTTACTAAAATACTGATTACTGATTTTCAGTGGAATCTTGTCATTATTGGCTGGTTGTTTCCAACTTCTTGGTAAATTTCACCCGACAGACTTTTATCAGATAAGTTTTAAAAAAAGACGAACATATGCTATCTGTCGGATAAAATATACTAAGTAATTGAAACCTAACCTAACCGACCCTTAAATCAATGATACTTCAGTTTAATTAAGAAAGTAGCTTTATATATTCTTGCATTTTTTTTACCTTCTTTCTCATATGTTTAACTATATTTTAATCGGCACTTTTCTGTTAAATAACTCTATCTGAATTTTAATTATAAAACAAAATCAATTTTTTCGCAACTTTTATTGCTTGTAATTTTTAATTAAAATTACAATTTATTTAAATTAAACAAAATTAAATCATAATTTATTCATTTCTGAATTGAATAACAATGAAAATTATGAACAATCAGATCAGAGTGATTTCTATGAAAAATAAATGTTATAATGTCAAAACATACACGATATTAAGAAAAAAGGTTTCAAGAGTTTAACTCTATTTGTCTATGTTTAATATTCTTTTTAAACACAATTAATATATTTATATGTTACAGAAATTATTTTATATATATTCCAAAAGATTTAGGAAAATTAATCTTTATATTTTATTATCTTTATTAAAAAAAAATAAAAGATTTTGATATTTTAGTAATTTTCAAGTGTAATCACTCTCTTACACATATATAATACACATTGGAATTCCAATATAATAGGTCGACAATCTACTATAATAAGTGGATAATGTGAATAATTTTTGAAGGAATGCAAAGACAATCGACAAATGTTACAGCGGAGTGCTATTTGTGCATATGCTAGCCACTACTTTTCAACTGTGTTTTCTAACTTTTCAAGTTTATACGGTAAGTACAACAACTTGTATAAATATATTTTCTCTTTACTTTAATATATATTCGCCTATCTTGAAATAAACAAATTTTTAAATCTGTATATATATATAGAATGTTTATAAAGTCTAACCCAACTTATATTGTTTGAAAGGGCATGAAAAAGAAAATTGTTGGCGTAAATAAGTTGACCTAGTGGATCTATTCAGGAGTTATTTAGGGTTAAAGTTCGAAAAATTCTTATTTTCAAAAAATCGTTACTATCATTTGGAAAATTCTAAAAAAAGTTTGAGATGTGAAAATGTTCGTCTTTAAGTCCTTTCCATAAAAAAAATTCTATTTTGACCATTAAATTTTTTTCAGTTCGAAATAGAGATTTAAATAAGACGTGAATTTAACAAGTTCTTAAAAATTTCAGACTTTATAAATACTCTATATACATATATATATATATATATATACATATATATACAAAATATAAAGTTTAATCTTTTCACATTATAATACATTTAATTTGAATATTGTGGCATAATTACGTTATTATATGCTGAGTTGAGAGAAACGTATATCTTCAGATAATAGCAGACAAATTAGACGTATCTGCTTTCAAAATGGCTTTTCGCTCATTTTATGTCATCTATATGTTGATGCAATTGCACATTTATTGCTACTCAGCTGAAAGACTCTCAACAGAGGTAAGATAGTTATGTAAGTTAGCATGATTTGTGTAAAACAAAAAGTGTATTTTTCAGAGCAGCAGTATAGCGTACAGCGTATATGAATGCAAGTGGTATAATATACCGGCCAAAGATGCGAAGAATTTAATATTTATTGCACATGGTTCTTCAATACCGCTTAGATTGACAGCTGGAAAATTCGGGACTTTTTCGATGGAGATGTTTGGAACAGTAAGACACTATTCTTAAAAACATATTTCTTTTTGTACAATATATTGTAAAATTCATATTTTTCATTAATATATTATAAATTAAATATTGCTTTATTGCTGATTAATTATTGTATTATATAATATATGCAAAATAAATCTTAAAATATATTGTATATATATATAATACTTTAAATATGCAGATTAATTAGGATTTAGGATAATAAATCTTAATATTTGAAAATGTCGATACGTAGCGTTTTTGAATTATAAATGATTAAAGTTGATCGTTGATATTACGTTTTATACGTTGTCAGGTTCATAACTTACACGCGCATTAACATCTGTCATCTGATATCAATTTCGACAATTTAGATGATTAGGTGATTTTTACTACTTGACTGATATTGACAAATATTAACTACAACTGACAAGAAATATGATTACTAATGATATATTTTAATTGTATTTCAAGTAATTATTCAATTCTTTTCTTCAGTAAAAATGGATAATATAATGGATAAACCTATTTAAATTATTTTAATTTATTTAAAGAAAATGATTAATTCTGTAACAAAAAAATAATAAAATATAATAATAATAATAATACCATTAAATTAATGTATATCTTCCAATTAAAACAAAAATGAATTTTTTTCTCTTCAAAAATTTAAATTTGAAAAAATTAGATTTTGTAAAAAAAACTAATATAGCCTCCTATGTCTGAGCATTATAACTTTCGATTCTAATTAATCTGTACAAAATGTTATTGAAGGAAAAAAAGAATTATATAAGTATGAGACATCTTGTATATCATATTTTGTGTATATGATTCTATTATATTATATCATTATTTTACCATAAAAACAAAATAAAATATAAATACCATCATTTTCAATTTTTACTCTGTTCAGTCGGTGAAAACGGCAATGGGATACTTATCTATGTTGGTGACAATAAAAGGTTAAAGAAGATATGTAGAAGACAATATGTGTGGATATACATACATGTAGAAAATATTAATATTATTAAAATATTATTAAAATCAAACTATAAGTGCGCATAATTATTTACTACTTATGTTCTAGCAATTATATATATATATATATATATATATATATATATATAAATGATTAGATTTATATAAGTTGTCTGTAACATAATATTTTCTTGCTAAACATGTTTTTTTTCGTCACAATACACATTCTTCAGTTTCTATTTAGTTCTATCTCTAATTATAAATAAGTTAAGAAAATGATTGAATTAAACTTTTAGAGCACAACAGATAACATTCTGATTAATGATTTATTTTATTATATTATTGTTATGTATTTTATCTTTTTAAAGTGAATAAGAGAATATAATAACAATAATAGTTTACTTTGATAAACATTTCCATCTATCCTTTTCTTCTGTCATTTCTCGTCTACGTATTTTGCTCGAATAAATTCTTTCGTGCCTAACGAAATATAATTTAATTTAATAATTAAGATCAGAATTGAAATAATATGTATATGTAAATGTTACTAATATAAAAATACAGTTACCATTATGAAAGTTCCATAAGATAATTCAGGAATACAGTCGTAATAACCAAGTAAAGACTACGACATTAATTTATATTAATTATATTATTTTTATTAATATTAAATTTATAATAATTAATTTATTGAAAACAAATCGAAAGAAAGAAATTTTGACAGTAAATGACATATTTTCCTATTTTAAATTTGAATAATGAATCTTTAATAACTTTCGATCATAGATATCGTCCAAAATTTCAATTATATTGATACATTATAAAAGTACAACATTCTATTTAGTAAAGCAATTAAAAAAAATGTACATTATTATTAAAGAAGAAATTTACGTTATTAAAAAATAAGAGAGAATTATATAAAAAGATATCAAGATAAATTTTATTTCTGAAATAAAATTAAAGAAAATATTGTACGTTTTTATGTCAATTTTAATAGTCTTAGTCGAGATAAATGTAATGTCTTAACACAAATGAGAAATTCTTTAAAATTAAAAAAACAAAAGTATATTACATTTTTTTCACAATTAATTCTCTGAAAAAAAGTATTGTACCAAAAAGTTTTATTTTGCATCCTCGATTTATTTTCGCACATAAAATCACTTCATATTCGATTGTACGATTGTATTCTTATTCTTTATATTTATTTCTACTTTTCTTTCGTACGATATCATGTCTGTAAGTATAGATTTCATATTACATACGTTTCCTTTTTATTTGGATCATTTTTGCTTTAGTGACATTTCTTTGCAGATCTTGAGCAACCGCCAGAAATGTAGCACTTGATATTCACCAGCGAGTACACTCTTCGAGAAGCAAGTAACTAACTTATACTCGAAAAGTAAGTATTTTATTCGTCGGATCAGGGATAATTATGTGTCATTCGTATTATTATCGATTATAATCGAAAGGGTTTAAAGAGATATGCATAGATGGTAGCGGTTCATCCTTCGTGTACTGAGCAAGCGCGAAATGACGGCGGTTTAGTACAATCGCGAAGAGCGATTCAGTCCAACTATAATTTCCGCTCTGTCAACATCAATGAATGTCAATAAAGGTAAAATATATTTCCGAAAAATGGCAGAAAGTTCGTTACATTTTCTACTGAAAAATCTAATTTCTTTAAGTGAAATAGTTACGTGATATAGTAGAGTATGAAAATTACACACTGAAAGAATTTTCTCTTAGAATTTATCCTGAAAATCATGGTAATCGAAGGACAATATGGTATGGAAAGAATTTTATGAGAATTTTTCTGATTAATATTTATCACAATAAAACATGTTTGATTAATTTTACTAAACTGCATAGTAATAGATATTATTATTTTTATTGTGATAAATATTAATCAGAGAAATTCTCATAAAATTCTTTCCATACCATATTGTCCTTCGATTACCATGATTTTCAGGATAAATTCTAAGAGAAAATTCTATCTGTGCAGGTTTTTTATTATAATGTGTGCAATAATAGATTTTTTATTTGCATTTAAATTTCTATAAAAAAGTGAAAATTAATTTTCATTAAATTACTATCTACTGGTGTTTACGAAAAGTGTGTAAATTACAAATAATTTGTTTTATGTGATACATATTGTGTTTTTTTACAAAGAACATATCGTAAGATATCTGTTGCCTCTCTAATATTTCCTTAATTTCATACTCTTGATTAAATTTAAATTATATTAATTTTAGAAATTTGAAATATTTTATTTTTATTTTATATGTGTGCTTGTATATTTTGTCGATCATAAAAAATTTCTTATTTCTTCGACTAATATTACTATATCTTGTGTTTGTTACTTAACATATTCTTTATTAAACATTTACTAACTAAAAAATATGTGCGGGCAAATAATACATAATAATAATTATTTGAGTAAAGATTTATTAAATAAAAGAACAATTCGCTCTTAACAATTACAAATGTTCGCAAAAGTTATGGTTTATTGCAGTCGTCTATAGCTCAGTCATAAAACTTTATGCTCCACGAAAGTTTGTCAGAGTTGATATTCAACTTTATGGCTAGCAAAAAGTGTTTGCCGTCGAAGTGTAGATTAAAAATGTTTTCGAGTTGCAAAGTTGCATAGTGGAAAAAAAAGTCAAATGACTGAGTTGTACACGAATCGTTTTTTGTTGCCTTTCGTAAAAACAGAGTTACAGAAAAGTTTAACTTCTAGGAAATCGAAGCAAAATTGAAACACCATTTTACATCAGGATAAATGCAAACTTTGCAAAAATCCCTCTTGCGAAAAAAGATTTACGTTTTAACCTACGAGAACGTGAACCATAAACCGTAAATGTAAAAATGTGAAAAGTGTATGCACAAATTATTATGAAAAATATAAAACTTTATTTTAACAAAAGTATTATATTTTTCTTTTTGTTCATATTTATTTACCGAGTGTAAGTCTAGTGTTAGTTGTCATTTTTACAGTGTTTTATATTAAAGTGAGAAAAATTTACTATTATCACTATATGATTATATTATTATTTCGTGAAAGGTGAATAAAAAGAATCAAACAGCTTATAAATTCGATAATAAATAATTAAGAGAAGACACACATATAAAAAAAAAAAAATGTTTCAAGATGATGTTTTAAAAGAAAGACATTTTATCTGAATTAACATTCAGTGTGATGAGATATTACTTATAAAACTTGAATTTCTTAGATTTGAGTTACGCGTTTACCCTAAGTCGCCAATGTTTGCGGCTGTTAGGCGTATGGCCCGATCCACAAGTCTCTTTGAATATTTTTCGGCCAAATATAAGATTCATCATCGTTGCCTGTATCCTGAGTCTCTACGTGATCGTACCGCAATTGACAAATATGATTCGCGCTTGGGGCAACGTGGGTCGGATGGTGGAGTATGTAGCCTCCGCCAACTTTAGCTTGATGGCGTTGAGCAAGTTAGTTGCTACCTGGTATCATGGTGAAAGTAAGTTATTGTTTCAGGACAATAAATATGGATTTTTAATTTTATTAAAATTATTTTACTTATTAATTTTTATCATCGGTAATATAAATGTCAAAAAGCTGTATATACTTGCTCAAATTTAAGAACTGTCATTGTATATAATACTCCTTTTTATATAAATTTATTATATAATTTGCTTTGATAATTTCTATCGATATTGATGTGTTTAATTTGAGAAGCCCTTCGCACACTGATGACGTCAGTCATGATCGACTGGAGAACTTCGAATCCTTGCGAACGAGATACAATGTTGAACATTGCGAGACGTGGCAGAAGTTTAGCCTTTAAATGTTGCATGGCTGCATCGTGTACAGTAACGTTTTACGTATCTCTCAATCTCTTGAAGTTCTATCGAAACATGCATCTGCCGCAACGTAGTCTCGTCTATCGTTTCCCGTATCCATACAACATTCAAAAGAGTCCAAACTACGAAATCACTTTTTTCATTCAACTTTCCGGCGGCGTATATTCGGCCATCATCAATTGTACGGTCGACTGCTTCGTCTCGATGCTCTTGCTGCACATGTGTGCACAGCTGATAAATCTACGAACGACACTTAACAATCTTGTTGGCGAATTAGCCAACAGATCTATATCGTCTTCGAGATTTAAGGAAGGTCTAAGCGCGATTGCTATACGACACCAGCACCTCATCAGGTATGAAGGTTTTTTAATCACTTTTTTAATCACTATGATGCATAAGTATGCATTTATATTAGTAGCTTATTTATGAAATATTTAATAATTATTTCAGCATTTTTTATTTTCTTTTCTTATCTATAAGAAGAGATCTGTAACATATGATATTTCACAAACAAATATCTTTTCAATGAATATTTTTTAAAAGATTTATGATATGCTTTTTAAATGTGGAAAATTTGAAAGCTGTCAGACTTAAGCATAAAAAATATTAAAAAATAAAACTATCTTATTAAAAATTTTAATTAAATTGTTGTAAGATTTATATATTTATCTATTGGAATTCTAATAAGAAATTGACACTATATAAGTAATGTTAAATTTTTTAAGGAATGTCAAGACCATCGATGACTGTTACAGCGCAGTGCTATTTGTACATATGCTGGCTGCTACTTTTCAACTGTGTTTTGAAACTTTTCAAGTTTATACAGTAAGTAAAATGACTTGTATAAAAGTACGTTATATATTCATTTTACTTGAATATTTGCAAGTAAAAACTTGTAATAAAAACATTGAGAAAAGATATATAAGAGAAATTGAAAAAAATATATATACTTTAATGTTGTGGCAATTATACTATTATATCCTATTATATACTATTATACTATTATATGCTATTATACATATACTATATTATACTTTGAACAGAAATGTATATTATCTTCAGATGATAACAGACAATTTGGACATATCCATTATCAAAGTGGCTTTTCTCTCGTTTTATGTCGTTCTTGTGTTGACGCATTTGTATATTTATTGCTATTCGGCTGAAAGACTTATAACGGAGGTAAGACAGTTATTGTATGTTAACGCAATTTGTGTAAAATAAAAATGAAATTTCAGAGCACCAGTATAGCATATGGTGTGTACGAATGTAAATGGTACGATCTACCAGCGAAAGAAGCAAAGGATTTAATGTTTATCGTATATGGATCTACAATTCCGCTTAGATTAACAGCTGGAAAATTCGGAACATTTTCGCTAGAAATGTTCGGAACAGTAAGTATCGATGAGCAAAGGTACATTTGTTTTTCATATACAAAATTCATATACAGAAATATTTATTCCTTCAATTTATAAAATAAAAAATTATTTTATTCGTGTTTCATTATGCAAGGAGTGTTTTAGAAATAAGAGACCAAACTATAGAAGAAGAGGAAATGCATCTTACATCCACCTATCTTAAATGATAAAAGAAAATCATCATATGAAGACATCCGAAAAGACGCTTTTTTCAATGATATAATCATTCTTTTGTTTACAAGAAAAATTATTTAAGAATATTTTATTTAAAAAATTGCTAGAAATGCTTTTCTTCTAATGTAATGAGAATACTTCATATCAATGTTTCATGAAAAATTATTAAAGATGTTTGAAGTTCTTGAAATATATTGAAATTTTATCGTACAAAGCGATATCAAAATATCTCGATAATAATATCACAAATATCATAAAATCTTGTTCTTGAAAATAACATTTTTAGTAGAAAATCTGATAATAGAGTACTTGCACAACACATTTAATAAGCATTCTCGAATTCTATTTTAAACAAAAGGTATTTATATCTCAGAAAAAGCATTTCCGAATTCATGTTTACTTCATTTTTTAAAAAAATGAATAAAATATTCCAAAAGTTTGGTCACTTATTTTTAAAATATTTTTGACATTATATTAAATATACAAAATGTTTTTGATTTACATCACCAATTTGAGTTAAAGATGTCAAAATATGAAAAAATCCGATTTAAAGGTATATGCTTCCTTTTAGAGATATTGGCATTTAAACATATAGAGATAGAATAAAACATTTAATATAAATTAATACAAATTTTTTATTTAAAGAATTATAATGAAACTACGCGGATTCCGTACATAATATTTAATTTATAAATACTTCACTATTTATCATTTTCTCATCCGACACTTGTTCGTTCAGTAATTTCTTAATTGTAAGATAATTCATCATTTATAATGAATTTTGATATACATATATATATATATTTAATATATTTCATTGTTTGACTATTTCTCAGTATTTGATAATTCCTCTTTTGATATTTCAATGTTTGAATTCATAAAATTAATTAATCTATTATGTATAAAATATTAAAATTTCCATTTTAATTCCATAATTTAATATATAATCTTACTAATGTAATCTAATCGAATTGTAATTCTAATTTAACTACAATCATATAATTTTATAAAGAATGCACTTTAGAGATTATAGAAACATACAGAGAATATTTATTGCGTTTTAATAGCGATATATCTTGGACAGCAAAATGCTGGATAGAAAATTGTCGTAAAATTGTTGGTGAAAAATATTGAAAGCTAAATTATTGAATAGAGAAACAGCAGATTTATTACCAGTATATTTCACACATACGTGAAATATTCACGCATATTTTAAATAAATCACATTGTTATCTTCATTTCAGAAAATAAAATAATTCTATGTTTAATTTTTATTTCGTTTAGACGGTAAAAACATCAATGGGATACTTATCTGCGTTGCTGACAATGAAGGACTAAAGACAATCATATTAAAAATTATATCGAACTAATTACGCATAAATTGATTACTGTTTGTTTTCTAATAATTCAAGAAACAAGTTTATACGTATCATCTGTAACGTGATTTTTGCTGAACAAATACACATTTATATGCGCAACAAACTGTTTATTCATCTACATCCGACAATGTATTGAAAGAATTAAAGAGATAATTAAAAAGAAGCGAAGATTGCTTTCTCTTTTTATCAGAAAAACAAAAAAAAATACTATCTGTAATCTTAAAAATTAGATTGTTATTCAAGCCAAAACTTGATCACCGACGACATGAAATTACAGATCTCTTTATCTTTTTCAGTGTCACTTCAAACTTCAATGTTCAGCGACTTCGAACCGAAGCAAACAAAAAATGTTTACATTTCTGGGTCTCATCAACACAATTACGAGATTATGGATTGTCATAAAAATTGAAACATTATCTGCCTCTCAGAAATTTGTTTATATCAAGATATATCTCATCAAACGCAATTAATATCCTGAATCAGTTTCCGAGTTTCTTTTTGTATTGTTTTATATAAAGAATCTGCAAAATAAGGCGCTTATAAATATGCTGAATCAGTCAAAATCCTCATATTTTCAACCAATCAAAATCATGAGTGATTTTACAGAATAGGATCCATAATGTGTGTGATTAACAAATACAGATATTTTTTATAAAAGTATCCGATGTCTTCCATATTCAATCGCTCTTTTTGTCTGGCTCATACGTATATGTATGTAATACATTACAACCTCATAATTAATCTTATACACAATCTAATAGAAATAAAAAATAACGTTACAAAAATCAAACATTATTACAGTATATATTGAAAAAAAAACTGTCTGCTATAAATATCATAAATAGAAGGTATCTTATTTTTATTGTTTTTTGCACCCTATTATCATCTCGCGCAAGCACATAAGCAGCTATAGAATATAAAAAGATAAATAAATATACATCCTTATATCTCACTTATTTTGATCATAATTTCATAAAATTGTTCTACTTAGAACACATTATTATTTCAGTATATTTTAACAATGCATTATACTTGACACTGCAAATACTCAAAGTAATTACTCAATTAGAATGAAGAAAATGCATATATTGCTTTCTTTGTTTTAAATGGTCAATCAAGTAATTCGAAGCACATTCATTGAATTGAGAAACTGTAGAATTCTTTAACGCCACATAATTGCAGAACAGCAGAGTTAATACAATACAATTTTCAATATAAGATTTGTAACATTATCAACTGAAAAGTACGTTAATAATAATTAAAACAAATCACATCTAATTCTAATTGATAATGACCCAAGCATATATGTTATTCAATATTTATTATTGATAAAATTATCGATGAAATGTTATTAATGAGAACATATATAATGTTATTACAGAGAACATTCTATGACATGTCTATCTGCATAAAATGATGCGAAATAATTTATTTAATAGCAGTAATACTTTGTTAGACAGCGTAAGCGTTTTCCGTTAACATTTTCTTTGTATAGAGTAAGAATAAAAATGGGTATCTCATTAAGATATACCCATATAATACGGATTTCATTATTGGAAGGACCTAGTATATCTAATGTATACTTAATGTGAATATAAAAAATTTTGCAAGATTGTTAAGCTACATTTTTCACGATTTATCACACTTTGAACCAGTTTATGACTGTCTGAAACTAATCATCCGATGCCAATCACAAATCCAAGGAAGAAGAAGAAGATATTCTGCTGGTATAAAATATCTCTATGTTCTGATACTAATGCAAAATCATGATGTTATATGTATCGTCAGATCTTATTAGCTATTATTTAATAAAATATTGTATACCCTCACTCATCCAATGTTGTTAAAAATATAACACATTGCAAAGAATAATTTTTAAAAAGTTGAAATCGCACTTTTTTTAACACAATAATCTTTGCTTTAAAATGTGAATGCATGCTATGTAGAATGCACATATTCTCTTTCTCTTCCTTTCCTTTTTTTCTCTACACAATATACAGTTTATAATTTTGATCGCTTTTAAAGTCACAATACATATATGTATTAATTAATCAGGAATTTTATTTTTCACTGACACCATCAATTAGAAAATTAATTTTCATTACTATTAGTATTGGCTGCATATATATCGAAACATTTTATAACACATTTATAATACACGCTAAAGAAAATTTAAGCATCAAATGACAGTCGATATTTTTTTCCCCTAAAAAATAATTTTAATCGTAGCATGTACTTCTTAAAATTTTACGACTATAATATTTGTCTATTGATAAATTCGATCCTGTGAAACTTGTATTCTCTTCCTCTTTGTCCGCTTTACACAATATGTTTGATATTTAAAAAAATTTTTTTTATAAATGCGTCTGAATAAATATGCGTATGTATATTTTCCTAGATTTTTCTTCTTTTGATAATCATAATTTAGTCGTTAAAACGCTTTAAAACACAATACTATCTATGCGAAAAGCTACTAACAAAGCACGGAAATATTTTCTTTCTAGAGACATTAAGTTTGAAATATATTCTACCTCTTGGGATTTTGCAACATAAAATTTCCTCAGCTTGCTTATAGCCGAAAAACAACTGCTGTGATTCACATATTATATTATTCAGCACATGGGAGTTATTCGTATTGCTGCCGATTATTATCCGGAAGAGTTTAGGCATATTGACAGATGGTTGAATCCTTTGTCTACTGGGCAAGCGCAAAATTAGGACGGTTTGGTATAATCGCGAAGAGCGATCAGTCAAACAATAATTTTCATTCAGTAACATCAATGACTGTCAATGAAGGTAAAAAATAATAATAAAATTTTTCTCAAAAAATAGCTCAAAGAATTTCATTATAATATTCTATAAAAATATAATCTCGTTATATGTGTAAAATATAATTGTATAATAGTTTAAGTTTTTATTAAAATCTATTTTTTTTCTTTCTCTAAATTGTATGAAAAGAAACAAATCATGATAAAGATTAATTACTATTGAATTATATTAACATATACTATCCACATAATACAAAAATAATGTTTTTAAAAATTATCAAAAAAATTAATAATAAAATGTTTATAACTTATTAAATGACTTGCTTTTAATGGAATAGATTATTCTGCACATCTGAAAATATGTGTCATTATTTTTTAAATCTTATATTATTTTATATTATTATTTTGTCTTATATATATTTTATGTTTTATGATTTGCTTCTTCACATTTCCTTTTCTTATTAAAACATTAAAAAAATATTCTGCTAAAATAACTACATTCTAGCTATTATATAGTACTTTATTTATTATAAATTTACTAAACAAAAATATCGTACGTTGAATTATATAATAATATTTACACATGATAAACGGTTTTTTAAATGAAGAGAATAGTTTACGTTAAAAAAAAAAAATTTTTTTTGTTACAAGGGGCAAAACTCGATTTTGTGTAAGCAGTCTATATATTTTTTACAAAATTTCACGTTTCGCGAAAATTTGCTAGAGAATACTAAACTTTATACACTAGCAAAATCTCTGCTTTCGACATAAATACTGATTTAATCGAAATGTTTTTCAATGACAAAATTAGACATGCAGAAATATATTGTTTCTCAATCGTTCTTTTTCTATAAAATAAATTTAACAAAACTTTAGTTATAAGTGAAAGAATAATTAAGACAAATTTTTACCAAAATAATACAAGATATTGTAAAGAGATTTCTTGTGGAAAGAAATTTGAAGTTTAAACTGTGTATGTGGATAGAATATAACTATATATGTAAAAATAGTGATAAAATTTAAATAAAAAAAGTGATAAAATCTAAATAAGATAATATTTTCTGTTTCGAACAAATTGCAAAAAGAAATTCTTTTCTTAAAACATTAAGTAAGTAAAAAAAGCAAGATTATCTTGAGATTTCTGAATAAGACTATGTGATTTTTAAACATTTAAATTGATTCCTCTAATTCTGAATATAAAAATATTAAGATAAAATTATAAAAAAATTAATAATTTACAGGATTTTTTATAATTTGATATATTGTGTGTGTGTGCGAAATACAAAATACATATGTGATATTCCATAAAAATCTCATGGTAACTTTAATCTTTCATTAAAAAAAAAAAAAAATTATATATGACAATTACTTTATTGCATTTACTGCTTGTTTACTTTTTTTTTAACTAGATATAATCCTATATATATATTATAATATGCGTACATACATACTTGTGTGTTATGTATACATATAACACTTTTTATCAGTTTATTGCAAATGCCTAGAAAGTTGTGAATTACGATAAACGCTATAATAGCTGAAAGATGTAAATGTAAAATCAGGCAATCCTTGAAAATTTCTTAATAAATAAATAATCACTTAATATATGTAAGAAAAGGAATTGTTAGAAAATAAGAGAATAAAATATTTTTTTCTAAATTAACATTATAAGCAATATATGTATATTCTCTAACATTTTTATTTCTCAGATTTAAGTTACGCATTTAACTTGAGTCGCCAATGTTTGCGGCTAATGGGCATATGGCCCGATCCACATATGTCTTTGAATATTTTTCGGCCAAATATAAGATTCATCATCATTGCCTGTATCCTGAGTCTCTACATGATCGTACCGCAATTGACAAATGTGATTCGCGCTTGGGGCAACGTAGGTCGGATGGTGGAGTATGTAGCCTCCGCCAACTTTGGCTTGATGGCGTTGAGCAAGTTAGTTGCTACCTGGTATCATGGTGAAAGTAAGTTATTGTTTCAGGACGATAAATATGGATTTTTAATTTTATTAAAATTATTTTACTTATTAATTTTTATCATCGGTAATATAAATGTCAAAAAGCTGTATATACTTGCTCAAATTTAAGAACTGTCATTGTATATAATACTCCTTTTTATATAAATTTATTATATAATTTGCTCATATAATGGAACTCTTTGTCCCCGCAAACTTCAGTTTGGTGGCAGTTTGCAAGCTACTTGTTACGAAATATTACGGAGACAGTAAGTTTTTATTTGGAACAATTAAAATATCGTATATATAAATTATTTTTACTGTAGATAATAAAAATAAATTTTTTCTTAAAATCTAAATCATTATATAATTCACACTAATAATAATGTAATTACGTTTAATTTGCAAGAACTCCGAAGGATAATAGTATCGATCATGAACGATTGGATGATCTCGAAGAATGACTGGGAACGAAATACGATGTTGAAGGTCGCAAAATATGGCAGGAACTTATCCTTTAGATATTTCGTGGCCACGATAAGCACGATCATATTTGGTATTGCTTTCTATCTCCAGACATTCTTTAAAAGTATAAATCAACCTCGACGGATTCTTGCCTATCGATTCGACTATATTCAAAAGAGTCCGGATTATGAAATTACCTTCTTCATGCAAATCCTCGGCGGTGCGTGCGCGGTTCTCGGCACCTATACCGTCGACAGTTTTGTCTCGATACTGGTGCTGCATGTGTGCGCACAACTGATAAATCTACGGCTTGCACTTAGCAAATTAGTCGAGAAAGTAACCGAGAGTACAATATCTTCCTTGATATTTACGGAAGGTTTAGCCGCAATCGCTAGACGACACGAGCATCTCATCAGGTACGCATCATCAAGAAGCTTTCGGCGCATTTAACTCATTTATAATATTCTGAAGGATTTGTGTAAAACAAGAGCAGATTAATCTGCTATAAAATATTTATACAAATGAATACTTATATTTAAAAAGAGACGAGAGAGAGAGAGAGAGAGAGAGAGAGAGAGAGAGAGAGAGAGAGAGAGAGAGAGAAATTTAAACTCTGAAGGATCTGTGTAAACAAGAGCAGATTAATCTGCTATAAAATGTTTATACAAATGAATACTTATATTTAAAAAGAGACTTACATGATGCGGAGAAAAATCTAAAAATTTAAATCCAAAATGGTACAAGTGTCTTTCTCCATTTGAGATACTTTCCTTCTCTTTGACATGTCTCACAGTTAAATTTCTGTATTCTAAATTCATTATACCAGACAATTTCTTTTTCTCAACATATGTATATCTTCTATTGTTTTATTTTAATAATATAAGCGCAGAGATTAAAGACGTGCCGTTTTGATTATGCACAACATTTTCATTCTACATATACGTGGGTAAGTGATAAATATGAAAAAAATAGCACAAGAAAAAAAAAGAATTAAGAATATAAAGGATATAAAGGTTCGACTGCACAAACGCGGATGTGTAAGTTTCAAGAAAAATTATTTTTCTTGAAACTAACAATAAGTAGTTGTGCACAGACTACAAATTTTACTTGATGCGATACCAAGTGCTTAAATAGTCTTGTGAATCTGAGATTCTTTTAATTTTAAATACCTCCCGTACTTTTCTAAAGAAGCAAAAAATAGGTTGAAAAATCGAGGTGAATAATCGAGAATCGAACCCTCTTAATGGGTAATTTAAATTAAATTTTACATACACATACACACACACAAGGGAATTGTTTCAATTTCTTAATATCAGACTTAAATATAAATAAATGTAAAATTGAAAATAATGTCTTACATGTATAAAATGTAGAATAACATTTTTTAAGTTTGTATATATTAAGATTTTCTAATAATAAGTCGATATTGTAGTGAATAATGTACAAATTTTCAAGGACTGTAAAGACGATCGACAAGTGCTACAGCGCAGTATTATTTATACATCTATTTGCCGCCATTCTTCAGTTATGTTTAATAACCTTTCAAGTTTTCACGGTAAGTGAGAAAGTTTGTACATTTGTCTTTTCTCGCGCATTTCATAAAAATAAAAAAATAAATATGTATAAAATTTTTAATTTAATTTAATTTAAAAAAATGACACTCTCTTTCTTATTATAGTATTATTATATCTCATTATATAATATGTTATATCACATTATATAATATAGTTTATTAACATATGCAATTAGTAAAAAAATATATAATTTTCAGATAATAACAAACAATATAAGCTTGCCTATTATCAGGATGATTTTCCTCACGTTTTACATTTACTTTGTATTGATGGAATTATTTTCTTATTCTTACGCCGCTGAAATACTTTTGCAAGAGGTAAAACAAATATTGCACATTAACGCAACTTGAGGAAAACAATATATAATTTTCAGAGTACTCGTCTAGCATACGGTGTGTTTGAATGCAAGTGGTATGATCTATCACCGAAAGATGCGAAGGCCTTAATGTTTATTGTACATCGATCTAATATTCCGCTTAAATTGACAGCTGGAAAATTCGGAAACTTTTCGATAGAATTATTTGGAACAGTAAGATACCTATATACAAAAAAATATATATATGTATTTATATTATATTTCTTTCCAATCATTACGCAAAACGATTTTTTAATATAAAAATAAGATATTTTATTTTTGCTTTATTAAATATTGCATTGTTTATTGTATATGTTATATACGCGCACGCATATAATTATTTATTATTACTATTTTTTGTAAAAATAAGATTAAAAGTTTCATCTGTTATTTTTATTTTAGGCAGTAAGATCGTCAGTGGGATACTTATCTGCGTTGCTGTCAATTACAACATAATGAAAGATTATTAAACTGATTCTATATATGCTGACTATACTACATGAGTATTCAAACAACGAAATGAATAAATTTATATGCACTGCTTGTAATTTACATTTACTAAAAGCAAATATACATTTTTGTGTAGCAAATAAAAAGCTGTATTTATTTCTCTCTGTTGAGCGATATTATAATAAATTGAGCATACACATTATAGATTTATTCACACACATATTACTTCCGCAGATATAACATCCTTTGCTATATACAATTGAATTAGAAATATCACTCTCTGTTTATTCATCTGAATACTGACTATGAAGTTATTTTTAATTTTCAAACAAATAAATTAATTTTTCTTTTTATCCCGTTAAAAATTGCATTTAATAATCACAGAGTAGAAAAAGAGACTTAATTTTATATATTTTTTACGATATATGATATAAAGACATAGAAATAAATTTGCGCCATGCATATACCATCAGTGTTTTAAAAATTTAATTTAAAACTCAAATATTGTGTATATGTATACGTATTGTGAATTTCACATCACTTCCACATTTTTTACAACTTACGCATTGTGAAAGCAAATAAGTTTAATAAATAAAGTTCAAATTAAAGTTTAGAATTTTATTCTTTTCTTCTTCAAATCCTTAAGCGACATTTATAAATTTTAATTTCTTTGAAAGCAAGTTTTATTTATATGATTTAATATCTAATGATTAATATAATAATATAATATAATAATATCTGATGACTAATATAATAATAATAGTAGTAAGAATATTATAAAATTCTTATAACAAACGATATAGCTTCTTATATAAAAACAATATTGCTTTTTATAGAAAAGATATTGCTTCTTTGCAGCGTGATATGTCAAGTTTCCATTAAGGGACACCGCAATCTGTATGAAAAATCGTCTCTTGGTGAAATTAATTCCAATTGTGAAAATTGAAACTTTATGACTTCCTGATTAAAAGTTTTCACAAATACAAGTCACGCGGAATTGTAATGTAGCTACAGGAACACATCAAAGATGGTCAGTATCACGTTATCAATTTTACTCATTAATATGACTTTTTGTTACATTAATAAATTCATAAAAAATAGAAATAGATATTATAATTATTTTCTCATTGTCTTCTTTGCATCTATTTAGCTTTCACAAGAAAAATATATTTCGTACTTTTATTGTTTTATTATCTGCCGCATCTTGCGCAGACGCATAGACAGAAACATAAGAATAAATAAATAGTTATCGTTATTGTATAATATATTGTGCAAAAAATTCTCTAATATTGTTCTAATATTAGCTATATTTCTTTTTATATACGTAGGTATTCTAAGTTATAATTAACGGTGTATCCTCCCACTTGACATTACAAGTGTATGTGTTTTAAAAAATTTAATGAACTAATACAAAGAAATTTTGTATTAATTGATCGATCAAATGACTTGAAGCATTTGTAAAGCCAAGTAGAGTACACCATAAAATTTTTATAATTCCAAAGTAGTGTTGCCCGAGTTGATACAATATAAAGGAGAGTTGCCGAAATCATACCGATCTTTCAAATCCATTTTACCGTATCAAAATTTCTTTATTATTGTATATAAACAATATTTAACTGTAAAAATAAATGAACAATATATAAAAAATATAAACAAAAGATTTCCAGATTATATCTTATTTTGTGCGTGTTACTATCATTTAAAAAATCAGGATTAATATAATTTTTGACTAACTTATTTTAACTGATAATAAATAATTTAACAATGTAGATAATCTTTTATTTATCATTTTTGTATTTTCTTAAAAATAAATTTATATAGCAGAATATTTTACATTTATTTTATATACATATTACATTTATAGTACATATTATTATAAAACTTAAATCAATATTTGTAGATAAATTAAATCATGCATGTTTTCTAAATCCACAAGATTTCTTTTAAAAAAATATATATTATTATTACTATTATTATTGTCTCAATTGTAACTTATAAATATGTTATTTAATAATTGTTTTACTATATGCTGAATACTTTCTGTTTTGTTATTAACAAAATATGATTTAATATAAAATATGAATTATTATTAATATAAATATGTTATTTCTTAATAATGATATGCTAATTGCTTGTTTATTTGTTCTTACTATGTATAAGTATATGTTAGTAAATCAATCATATTTTTCTCAGCCAATTTTTTATTATTTCCATTTGCAGATTTCTTACTTTTAAAGAAGGTACGATTTAAAAGTCCGATTGCTTAAATCATATCTTTTACATATGTTATTATATGTATTGTTCTTGACAAAAAGTTAAACATGTAATAATCTTAAAATCAAGCTATATTTTCCAATATTAATTTTATGTATTTAAAAAGCTAAATAGGAAATATAACACATAAAATATCTTAAATGTACACTTTAAGCAACTCTCCTTTAATTGTATCAGATTTGCTACATATTTTCAATTAAAAAATATATGATATTACATTAAAAAACCATAAATCTAATATAATTTTCATATTCGATAAAAACTCTTATTCTGATATTACTTTTTGATAAAGTTATTTATGAATTGTTAATATTAACAAGTACGAAGTTACAATAATAATTATAATGATGAACTTATTTATACCTCAAATAATACAAAGTTTTTGAATAACAGTAACTAATATAAAACTAGCCCGTCAGCTGTTAGCATTCACAAGTTTATGGAATAAGAAAAAAATGCCGCTAAATGTGTATTTCATTATTAAAACTTAAAGCACATGTAACTACAATTCGCTGCAATCCAGCTTTTTCACAAAATATTAATTAATTAATAATAATAATTGTTCTTCGTCCTGACAACACCCAAAATTACACCATAATACCACATGTATCTATCGTTCAATTTTATTAAGCTGTCACTTAATAATAAATTTTGTATGTGCTAATTTATCTAACATCGTTAAAAATATAATACACACTATACATATATACAATATAATACACACTATACATATATACAATATAATACACACTATAAAAATAATTTTAAAAAAAATTGCACTAATCAAAGAACAATATTCCATTGACATACTAATAGTATAAAATAATTTTTCACGAACGCACCAATCAAAGAACAATTTTTCACTAATATCATATTAATCATATACATATATCAAAGCACTTTGTAACACTTCATACGCTGATTTTCTCAAGTGTCGAATAATAATCGACAACTTTTGCAAACATTTTTTTCATAATTTATTCTCTCTCAAATTTTGTCGTCATAGACACGAGCCTATAACATTTATTAATAAATTCTTTCCTTTATCGTAATATTTTTGCATTCTCTCTTTTTTCGTTTTAAATCTACAATATTCTGAGGGAACATTCTCCTTTTCTTATTCTTGTTATGAATGCGTCTGACATATCATTTTATAGTTTGTGTGAACTTCTTCTAGATCCCCTTTTTTTTCCTTCGTATCGTAATCATAATTTAATCATTAAACCGCTTTGAAATGCACAGCTGCTCGTAGAAGCCACTGATGAAATAATGTTATGTTCTCTTTCTGCAGTTGAGTTTCAAACAAATCCCACCTTGAAATTCTCTACAATACGAAACCTGAATCCCCTCACCTCGCTTATAGTCGAAAAGCAAGTGCTGTATTCACAATGTACGATTCAGCGCATTGTGGTTGTCATGGTAGTTACTACATATATTACTGTTGTATTCGAAAGGGTTTACAGACATATTGGTAAAGGCTAGTCGTTGAATGTGCTGAGCAAGCGCAAAATCAAAGCGGTTTGATATAATTGCAAAGAGTGATGCAGTCTAACGATAATTCTTATTCAGTGAACATCAATGAATGTCAATAAAGGTAGAATATATCTCGGAAAAATAACAAAATTGTTTATACTACAATATTCTTCAAAAAATATAATCGCATTATATATAAAATATAATTGTATAATATCAAGTTTATTTCAAAATCAAGTTCTTTTTCTGACAATGAATAAGTGATAAAAACTTTGCATTTCAATTTAAACTTTATAAAAAACATCTCGATAACGATTAATCATTACTAAACTACTATCTACGTGATAAAAAAATTAATATAAAATGTCTTTAAATTAACAAAATAAAATTAATAAAATGTTTAATCATTTATCGCTTTAATTAAATAAATTGATCTTTTCAAATTATTCTGCACATCTCGGGAAAACTATGTGTTACCTTTATTATATTTTATATACTAATTTAATATATATATTATACTGTCTTATATTTTATATTTTACTGTTTATTTTTACATTATATTTACTTTGTATTATTGATATTAAAAAATATTTTTTCTATTAAAATAACTATTCTTCCGGTTGTGGTATTCAATACGTTATTTATTAAACGTTCACTAAATAAAATATTTTGTACAAAAAGGATTGTATAATAATATTTGCACATTGTTTAAAAGTTCTCTACAAATAAAGAGAGTAAAATTCACTCTTAATAATTTTTCGCAAAGGCTTACAAAACTCATAATTTTTTGCAAGCAGTCTATAGACCTTCGTTAGAACTTCATGTTTCACCAAAGTTGTCAGAGTGGATATTAAACTTTGTACGCCAGCAAAAAATGTTTACTTTCGACATACAGATTGAATCATAGTGGTTTTGAATCATAGTGGTGAGATTAAGCATAATGTATAAATGAAATGATTGAGTTGCATCAATCGACTAATGATTTCTCTCACGTCATATAAATCGAATTATGAACAATTTTAAAACTTTTAAAAAGTTAAATCAAAACAATTTTTCATTAGTATAATAATATAAAATCTTACAAGAAGAAATCTTGTAAAGAGATTTGAAACTCTATATTATTGCTAAAAATTTTTAATATTTTCCTAGTAGAATAATATTGTTTTTACTTACTTTGTCTATTATTTATCAATTTTAATAGTCACTTTTCGAATAAAAATTTTTTTAGGAAAATGTTTAAGAAAATTCTTTAATCCGTAACATTTATATCAATCACTCTGACTTATAGTAAATTTGAAAAATTAATACAAATAAACTAAATGTTATGATATGATGATACAGTATATTTATCGTATCCAAGATTTTATAGTCATTTAAAATAAAGAAGTGTTGCATATCAAATTGTATAAAACTATTATAAAAATTGTATGTGTGTATTATATATATGTGTTGTACATATATATATATATATACTATTGACTTGCGCATATAAGAAGAAGAGCTTCAGCAATGTGGAACATTACTTACAGTGTTGTAAGATTTTCTAAATGCAATTTATTAGAAATGCCTAAAAAGTGGTTGATACTATAATGATTGACAAATTATGTATAACTATAGAATATGGATAAAAAAAAGTTCTTGAAGATTTGTCTCAATAAATTAATTACATAAATTGATTACAAATACAGATACACTTTACATGTAAAAAATTATATTTAATCATATTAAACAAGGAAATTTGCAAAAATAATATTGAAAGAAAAATAATATTTTTGCTAAACTGTCATTATAAGCAATGATATTTCTTCTAAAATATAAATAATTTGTCAGATTTAAATTACGCTTTTACATTGAGCCGACAATGTATGCGGATATTAGGCATATGGCCCGATCTAAATGTCTCTTTGAATGTTTTTCGTCGACCAAAAATAGCATTCATGCTTGCTACGTTTATTATGGGTCTTTATGTAATCACCCCGCAAATAATAAATGTGATCCGTGCGTGGGGTAATGTGAGTCGAATGATGGAACTCTTTGTTGCCACCAATTTCAGTTTGATGGCAATATCCAAGATGGCTATTACCAGATATCACGGCAAGAGTAAGTTATCATTTTTCAATAATAAAAATATCAAATAGATTTGTATTTATCGTGAATAGTATAAATGTTCATGTTGAATTTTCCTTATTAAAGTAAATCTAAAGCTGTTAACAGTTCTTCTTATATAAAGATAATTTGCTTTGTCAGTTCAAATATTTATATTAGTAATAATATAGCTACGTTTAATTTGAAAGAACTTCGAACGCTAATAACATCGATTATGACCGATTGGATGACTTCGAAGAGCAATTGGGAACGAAATACGATGTTGAAGCTAGCGAGAAGTGGCAGAAGCTTATCTTTTGGATATTTCATAACTGCGATATGCACACTCATGCTTGGATATACTTTACGATTCGTGATTTTCTTTCAAACCGTTCACCAACCTCGACGATACCTTTACTACCGGTTCGACTACATTCAAAAGAGTCCTTATTTCGAAATCACATTTTTCTTGCAAATATTCGGCGGCACGTATGCAGTTCTCGGCAACTATAGCGTCGACAGTTTCATCTCGATACTCGTGTTGCATATGTGCGGACAACTAATTAATCTACGAACCATACTCAACAATTTGATCGACAAATTAGACAATAGATCGATATCTTCGATGAAATTTAGAAAGGGCCTAACTGCGATCGTTATACGACACGAGTATTTAATCAGGTACGTTTGGGAATTTTCAGCGTATTAATTATATACATATATATTACTTTAACGTATTTATAGACAAGAAGAAGCATATATTATTTTGCGATAAAAATACGAATCAAATACCATGTTATATTTAATAAGAAAATATATATACGAGAGATGCAGTTTGTGCATAATGTACAAATTTTAATTCTTTCCCTTTATATTAAATTTTCGTATTTTAAAATTCATTAAAATCTAAGGTCCTCCCTTTTTATATTTGAATATTTTACTTGATATATGTGTACATATATTGAAGATGTTGTTCTGATTATGCGCATAACGATATCTTCATTTTACGCATGCGTATCAAGTGATAAATGTGAAGTAATGGGAGATTAACGCAAAAGAAACGAATACGAATTGACTTTATACTCTTTAAACTATTTAAAACTGTCAAATTAAAATATATATATGTATAACAAAATTAATTGATTTTATCTTATGAATTCAAAATTCAAAATAACATTTTTTAAAGATTTCTGTATTGTAAAACTCTCTAATAATAAGTTGACAATATATTATATATGAGTATGTAATGTATGAATTTTCAAGGAATGCAAAGACGATCGACAATTGCTACAGCCCACTATTGTTTATGCATATGCTAGGCGCTTCTTTTCAGTTATGTCTTGTAACCTTTCAAGTTTTTACGGTAAGTAAATTCGAATGTATATAATTTTGGATGTGTATGTGTATAATTTCTATATTATTTTATATGTAAAATTGAAATATAATATAAAATTTAATTAAATATAAAATTAAAATATAATATAAAATTTCATAAAAATAAAAAAGATTATTTTTCAGAATATATTATTGTACATTGCATTAGAATTATATAACTGTAATATCTATCGTGCAACTATTGCACTAACAAAAGTATTATTTTCAGATGATAATGGATAATTTGGACGTTTCTCCTGGCAAAATAATTTTTCTCGCGTTTTATATTTCTCTCGTGTTGACGCAATTGTACGTTTATTGTTACGCTGCTGAAAGACTCTTGACGGAGGTAAAGAAATTATGTATATTAACGCTACTTATTCAAAACAAAAATGTAATTTTTTTAGAGCATCAATATGGCGTATGGCGTGTATGAATGCAAATGGTACGATATATCGCCAAAAGATGCGAAAGACTTAATGTTTATCGTATATCGATCTGTGATTCCGCTTAAATTGACAGCTGGGAAATTTGGAAATTTTTCGTTAGAATTGTTCGGAATAGTAAGATATATAACTGCGAGAAAAACTACATTGTTTTACATGCAGTCGTTATACAAGAATATTCATTTTTTTAGTTTATAAAAACGTTTTGTTCTATTTTTATTTATATATTATATATTATTTATTATTTATTATTCATTTTATATTATGTATTATTTATATATTTTTCTCTTCTCTATACAAAGATTTATTATCATTATTATCATCCGTGAAAAAAAAATTCAACATTTGATCTATAATTTTTACTCCATTTAGGCGGTAAAAACGTCAATGGGATATTTATCTGCGTTATTAACAATAAGAGAATAAAGGAAATAATGTCGACTTAATTCTATAATAACTGTGACTATATCGATTTATAATTGATTAGCTCGAATAATGAAAGCAATGAACAGATTTACATGCACTGCCTCTGTAACATCACTTTTATTGAATAAACATTTGTGCAAGGAAGTTATTTATTTGTTTCTGTTGATTAGCATATCATGAAAAATTAGTTGACAAATAATTATAAGTTATATAAAAAAATTTTAAAGAAAAGCAATCATTCAATTTTAATGTATTATTTGTGTAAACATATAATCCAATCTTACATTTACAAAAATATTTCCACTCAATTAATACATAATTTATTAATATCGCGTTTAAGACCATTTTTATTTGGCTGAAAAAAATCTGAAATAACACGAAAACTAAGCTTTCTATATCTGGCCACTTCTCCAAGATAAATGCTAATCATTTATCAAATCATATGGTTCGATCAGATAATCGATACGATTTTTACTGTCCTCTGTTACTATCCTCTACATATTTTTAATAGTAAATTCAAGAAAACTTTCTTGTTATTATATAAACAAATAGATCGTTCAAATTAACAACAGACAAGTCTTCAATATACATATTTTAGCAATTTATCCTATCCAAATAGGATTAATTGCATAAAAACAAATTAATTTGATATACAATGTAGGAAAAAAGTCATACAATTTCGGGCATTATAATTCAACATAACTGCCGGGAAAAACTATATAGACTTTAATATATCTATTTTTAATATAAACAAGTATTATATTTTTCTTTCTTAGAAAAAATATTTGTTGCAAACCGTGCGAAATATATATAGGTACAAAATATATGGAGTTTTTATATTTTTAAAGTAATTAATATAGCAATAATAATGACATCAAAAATATGTCACATATTTTTAAAATCAACCAATAGTTGTAGAATGTACAATGACCATGAGAGTTCCATGTATCATCGCTATTCGCTTAAGAAGTTCTTCAAGAGAGGGAACCTTTGTATTGTAACAATGCTTCCGAAGAAATAATTTATATTATTTTAATATATATTAATATAATATTGTTATAATATTATTATAATATTATTAATCTTAATATAATATTAAATATAATATTATTTTAATATAATATAATATTTTATTTAAGAGTTTAATAATTATTATCATTTTTTATTTGTTCGATAATAAAAAATATTGATAAATTGCTATATATAGTTCAGAAATGTTTAATATTTCCAAAACAATAGTAATAGTAAACAGTGATATAAATGCTTTTAAACGTAAAATATTGCAGATTTTTTGAAATTTGCTTGTTTTGTTAAAAATAATTTTAAAAAAAATATTTTAAAAAATATTCGAGTCTTTCATTTTCATTATTTATTAACTATTATTATTATTCACAAAAAGTATTTAAAATGAAAAGAATTTTGTATTACACTGAAAAATGTTCATCATGTTAATAATTATACACTAGTCTTTTGATTTTTTTTATAAGAAAAAATATCATATATGTTGTCGGCTACATACATAGGATTATTTTGCTTATATAACATTCTCAAAGAGCATGCGTCGTCAAGATTCGCATGCGCCTGGAGATAGATTCTTTCAGTTACTTTAACGTCGTTGTCGCGAAAACCTCAAGAAATGTCGATCGAGGTCGGTTTCGTTCTTTAAATCTCTCCCTCTAAAAATACTTCGTAAATTTAAAAAAATAATAAACTACTTAATATGCAAGAATCTTTCATAAAACTAATCGAAATGGCAATGAGCATTCTATTAAGATTATTAAGAATTTATTCGATTATTGCATGTATATCATCGAGTTTTTTCAACAAAGATTAATTTTTAAAATACATATTTCTTGTTTCTATTCGTTAATTTTGTTTTATCAAATTGGAATAAATATTTCACTTCCAATTTATTAACATGGCTTTCTTTCTTCTTAATGTTAACATTATTAGAATGCCACAAAGTGCTACAAAATTCCAGAAAGAATTTCGCATGATATCTTATTGATATCTTATCTTTGTCTAAAAAGGCAGACTTCAAATACGCGCACGGGTGGAATCGTTATACTATGATGTTTGTGGGAATTTGGCCGGAGAATAAAAACCTGAGTCGAGCTTCTAGCTACAAGGCGATAATTCCAATTCTAACAATGTTCTGCTTCGTATGCGCGCCACAGTCGGCCAATTTATTGTTCATCTGGGGCGACTTTGATTTGGTGGTAGAAAACTTCTCCACAAATATAACGATTACAATCTCGCTGTTAAAGACCATCATATTTTGTTCAAACAGTGGATGTAAATATATGAAATTTTCATACCACAAAAAAGTATCACTAAAAGTCCCATTTCTTATCTACATGACGCGTATAGCAATTTTTAATAGCTATAGATTTTTATAGAGATCATAAATAGAATATTTGAATAATAAATTCCGATAAGATGCAAACTAATCAGAGTGTTTTCAATTTAAAGGTGCATTGTAGATATTTTCAATTTTGTTTTACATTAAAAAATATATTATCACACATATTTGGAAACTAATAGTCATTGTAATAGAGAAAGTATATTGAAATAGAGTTGATTTTTTATTGGATTAATATTTTAAATTTTTTCTGTGTCCTAAAAAAAAGCCCTGAAAATACTAATGTCATGCATGAAGAGGGACTGGAGCGTGACCGTGGGTGAACAAAATCGCAAAATAATGTCAAATGTAGCAAGGACCACTCGAAATATATCGATAAGGAGCACCCTGATGGTTGAAATGGTGGTGACTACCTACGTAGTGTTTCGATACATCAACATCCGACATGCCGGTCGTCAGTTAATCTTTCCCGCGTACTTTCCTTACAACGTGAGCAGTAGTCCTTGCTACGAATTGACCTTACTAGGACAGTTCATCGGCGCTGGGTACGCGGCGATTACTTATACATCAATTGACACTTTCATCGCCACTCTGGTACTTCACACGTGTGGTCAACTCGCGAATTTACGTTGCGAATTGATGAATCTACGCGCCCGCACGCGGGCGGAATTCCAGGCAAAATTGGGGAAGATCGTAAGAAAGCACGAGTATCTCAACAGGTGAGAAATCAATTGAGTAAAAGCACGATGCAAAAAAAAACCATGAAAAATTACTTGATATTTTCACTCGATATTCTCCTCGATTTTTTGACAATTTTCCTAACAAATCTACCTCGGATAATCACCTTTTTCTGACTTATTCATAAGAAACACAAATCATAGCGCACAGCAAAATACTTACAAAATATACATATACATATAGGTCAAAAATTTTACATTCAAGAAAACTGTAACTTCGAACGCGTCAAAAAAGAACTAAAAAAAAAAATCTCGATATTTTCCGGTACGATATTCCATTTGTGATATTTCACTTGGATCTACTCGTGGCCAATTGTTTAGTTATTTCAAGATATATTGGATTTTTTTGCAAAATATTATATAAAATAAAGTTCTATAAACTTCTCCTTGCATGATTAAAGGTACCTATCGAAATTGACGATACGATTTGTTTGGAGAAACAAATGTGATTTAAAGCTAGAATTTCACTATAAAAAATACTTTTATCTTCACATAATGATATTTTCCATAAGATTTGCAGAAACAATCGAGAACTGTTTCAACATGATGCTTCTGATACAAATGCTGGGATGCTCGTTGCAACTTTGTTTCCAATGTTTACAGGCGTTCATGGTGAGTCGCACAAAGAAAGGACAGATAATCCTATTGAAAATAAATAAGAAAACTAATTGGATTGTCGTCACAATCCTTCGTTATTTTGTAGTCGATAATTGGCGAAATGAACGAACTCTTCATTTTTCAAATGATCTATCTAATTGTATACGTGGTTTACATATTGCTGCAGTTGTACCTATACTGTTACATCGGCGAAAGATTACTTGTCGAGGTAATACGATGATTATTGATAATTTCCAATAATGTGTTAACGTAATTAATAATATCTTATTGATGTGTTAAAGTAAGTCCTAATATATTGGTAATTTTTATGTATATTTTTAAAATTATGTCTATATCTCAGATCAAATCCTCGAAAAGAAAAATTAAATTCTCAGACAAAGATAAAATTTATTTCGTACTTCTAAATATTTGTAAATAATGTTATCTCAATCGACAATCTCAAATATATTTTTGGTTCAATAAGCATTGTAACATTAAAATTCTTTAGTAGAACTTCATTCTTGTTTTTTTTTAAGAGCTTTATTTAGAAGAACTTTTTTTAGAACTTTATTCTAAATACTATTCTAGAAAACGAAATTGCTTCGTTCTGACAATGACCATATTACAGTCATTAACTATACACGCTTTCGTATTAAGGCAATCTGCATGACGCCTTGAATGTTAACAAGCGAAATGATATACGCATTTTATTTCTCGCAACATGTTTTGCTACTCATTTAATATATTAATTAGCTGACTTCTAAAGGTCGCTCATCTAGAAAATAGATAAACATGCAAACAATAAGCAATAAATAAAAACAAACAAATATATATTTAAAATTTCAATCAAAAATGGAAATTTTAAATGTGTAAGTTATGTGTTCAACTTCTTTTTAAATCTAATAATAGATATAATCTATTATATAGAAACAAACATTATTTTTGTAATATTATTCTGGAATCTCATATAAGAAGAAACATTTATTTATTATTTTAATAATTTATAATTTATGTATGTGCACAATATGAATTGATAAAATAAAAAATCGTAAATGATCAACATGATTTTTTGATATAAAATATATAATAAAGTATAGAAAAAGATACACAAAATGCTAATATCGATAGAATACATCGATCGATTGACGAAAAAGAGAGAAAGAAACTATATTGAAAACAAAAAAAAATTATTTTGCCACAAAAAATTAATGTGGACTTTTTGTAAATTTATATATAATTTTCTATGATTTATATATGATTTAAAAAATATAAAATATAAGATTTTCTAATTCGCGTTTATACATATTTAGTGCGACCGCTTCTTCATTTCGTCGCGCTACTATAACTCATGTTTCTCCTTTAGAAATCTCTGAATTTGACATTCCAGAGCACGAAAATAGCATACGCGGTGTATGACTGCAGTTGGTACAACTTGTCAGCGTGCGAAACAAAATCGCTAATGATCATCATGTGTCGTGCTCACTCGCCATTACACATCACCGCCGGCCGGTTCTGTTCCTTCAACCAGGAACTCTTCAGCGAGGTATAAAAATATAACATTGCTATCAATAATTATCATTTTTTTTTGCACTTTGCATTATTTTAACAAATTTATATACATAGATATATAAATACGTATTTTTTTTATTGTTTTATTTGTTTTATTTTTTATAAAAAGTTTGAATCCTGTTTTATTTCAACATAACGAAAAATACGTATAAGCTTTTTGTCGAACATAAGAATTATAATAGTCATACTAACTAGAAATGTAAAGTGTGTTAACTCAAAAAAATTTAGTTGTCATTAAGATCAAAATCGATTTCGTATATCAATTTTAGGTTCTGAAGAGATCAGTAACTTATATGTCGTTCCTCTGCGCAATGAATACTTTTTAGAGTGAAAACTAAATGATTTAATAATGCGGAAGAGAATCTATATCAATTGTTTAATAAGATTATATCGATTGTAATAGAAGCGATATATATTTTCGAGACATTTGTAAAATGTATATACTCTAATAAAGTAGTAGAAGATATAAATTATATATTGATTATAAAAAAAATCAATATGTAAATTAATATAATGCAATGCAGAAATGTTTTTATACTACAAGATAAAGATTTAAGAGTTTCCAAAAAAGGGAACTATTGATAAAAATTATTAAAAGTACGAATAAACTCTTATTTATACGTAAATTGTAAAAATATAAATATTTTTATCATTATTATATCATCATCACGTATTTTTTGTTTAAATTTTTTTATTGAGAATAATTTATTTATATTATTAACCAACAGCTGATACTGATAAAACGATAAATGGTAGCTTTGAACAATTGTAGCTCAGAGAGCGCCAGTAGTAAAGGCAGAAACAGATACAAAATATATGACAAAAGAATATGATAAGCTACTTATAAAATAATAAAATAATGTAAAAAAAAATTCATTAATTTATCATACAAATAAACAGATGAGAGCTATCGAATATTCAAATTACATCAAAATAGTTAAATAATTGTTATCAATCATATACGCGACATAAATGCAGTATATAAACTGGAATATCTTCTCTCTACTCTCCCTATTTTGTTTCTTTAACTTTCAATTCGTTTGTAAAAAAAATTTCAGATTAGAGAATTAAAATGATTTATGTACTTGGTATGATTAATTTTATATTGCATATAAAAGATATTAATAAGACATCTTTGTCGTGTATTTGTGTTTTGCATTCTCGCGAATTAATTTTTATGTTCTTTAAATACGAATCATAAAAATTCTTCGGTTTTTGATCTAAATCATATTATTCTTTAATGAAATATATATTATGTGCGTAAAAAAAAATTCTCTTCTTGAGACATAATGTGCATTCTGCGACTTTGCACGCGAGCAGACGATCGCGATGAATAAGAAATGTAGCAGGCGATTACGGAGGAAAAAGATAGATGAGGGAACGAAACGTGACGAAAACGAGAAGATAGCAGAGGTCGCGGCAACTATTAATGAGAAGTTTTACAGGAGTCGGATCTCACATTAAGTATGCAGTAGAAGCTCGAGGAATACGCTTTTCTCGGTTTCTTTTTTTTTTCTTTTTTTTTTCGTTAGCTTGTTTTTTCGCTCGACGCATATTTGAGCGACTTGATCCTCCGCGAGGAGAATTGCTCACGCAAGTGCACTTTATCGATACATATTTGATGAGGGAGTCTATAGACCGTACGATTACGACAATTCACGTTACATAGGTTCATCAACTATTCCGCCTATAACCGAAAGATAGCGATTCTAGCTTGCACGATCGCTCGTGCATATTTTGAGAACGTACTAAAATAGACTTTTCATGAACTTGCGAAAACTCTAATCCAATCGATAATTCGCGACAAAGAGAGAATAAAAAATCCGATTTGTTTGTAGTTTCGCTTACAATTTTTTTTTACACATCGGCTTATTTCAATTTTTATTTTATTTAAATTGCATTAAAGTTGTTATTTTGTAAAAATATTTTTGCACCGTAAATCCCGCCCGAATTTTTCGCCTAAATGCCAATGCCACGAGTACGTGTTGAAAAAAATACATCGAATAGATGAAATACTTCGATCTATGTGATCGTTTAATTCCAACACCGGCGTTTTATTCGGGTAAAAGTTTGCAAGTGCTTTCACCGCTTATTTCCGTCAAGCCGCAAGAAGAAAATGCGCGCATAGAGCGTTGGAGAGCGACTAATGGGTGGTCATTAACAATTGCGTGGTCTATTGTCACAATGGAGAAAATCAAAGAATGACAGTCACTAGCTTCGAGCTCAGATGAACATGGATAAAAGGGAGCGGCTTCACGCTTTGCCGAAAACGCGTCCAATATAAAAGTAAGCTGATATATCGCTGCAAAGTTACTTTTCTCTTTATCGTCTAGCGTTAAAGCAACGTTTGTTGGTATCTCGACTTAGGAAGTTAAGTATACACATTTCCAAGCTTGCGCGCTTGTACAAGATATTAAAAATATTTAATTTCGCGAAAAAGCGAAGCAAAATTCTGCTTGATATTTCTCTGAGAATCGCGAAAATGGTATTTTTAATCTAAGCGATTACCGAGATTTATAAGGTTTTTTTGTGGAAGATTGTCTTGTCGAAAACGCGCACGTGTGTCATCGAGGAAGATGATGATTAATGTCCAAGTATTTGTGATTGCCACACTGATAATTTGCGGTGTTTATGCTCGCGCCGCCGATAATCGAGAATCTTACAAAGGAACCAATGATCAAAAGTCTGCCGGATCAATGTTGGCTGAGATCGCGAAAGAATTCATTCAAAGATCAACGACCAGCAGTCAGGTAATCAAAATAATTAAGTGTCATTATGCAACGACTCCAAACATTATGGTAATTTTTTATCATTGATAAATAATAATCTATGTACAGAGTATCTATAAAAGCTGTCCTCTATATTTTGGAAATAATTCAAAATTATGAAAAACCGCGAAATACGTGTTTGATTATTTCGAGGGGACCCCGACTCAAAAATTTCAGATGGAACCTCTCATATTGTACCATATTATTTAAAAAGGCGTAAAAAAAAATTTTTTTTAGCGTGGAGGTTGATACGTTAAGGAGTTCAGGAGTTCAGGAGTTATTTAGAGTCAAAGTTTAAAAAAAACCAATTTAAAAAAATATTTACTACCATTTGGAAAATCATAAAAAAAACTTTCGAAGCGTGAAAGTGTTCGTCTTTTTTAAGTTCTTTCCATAAAAAATTCAGATTTAATCTTGAGATTTTTTTAGTTAAAAAAAGAAATGCAAGCAAGACATGAATTTAACAAGTTGCTTGAATTTCTTTTTCGAATTGAAAAAAAATTCAAGATATCAAATCTAAAATTTTTATGGAAAAGACTTTAAAAAAACAAAACTTTCACACTTCAAACTTTTTTTTTTAGGATTTTCCAAATGGTAACAATTTTTTGAAATTGACCTTTTTCGAACTTTGATCCTAAATAACTCCTAAACGAGTCAACATATCAACCTTCGATTTACGCCAAAAATTTTCTTTTTATGCCCTCTTAAACAATATAATATAATCTAGAAGTTTCTATTTGAAATTTTTTAGATAAGTCTTCCTGGGACACCCCTTTAAAAAGTAACCCTTCGAAATAATCAAGCACATACTTCGCGATTTTTCATAATTTTGAGCAGTTTCTAAAATATAGAGGATGGGAACAGACTTTATGGACATCATGTATGTATATATATTTCCCCCCCAAAGCAATAATATATCTTAATAATTAATATGTCATTAGAGTGTGCTTTATAAAATAAATTAATTTAAATATATGTATTCTCTTTCTGATATATTATAAAATATATGTATTCTGTTCTTTTTTAAACAGAAATTATTCTAATCTGTTGTCCATTCATTTTGAGGTCTACAATCATCAATCTACAATCTACAATTTATCTACAATCTAAATCCACAATCTAAATCTATATATAATTTCTACAAAAACCTAATAATAAAATAATTCACTCACCAATCGATGCGCAACAGTGGATGCGAAACTACGTTGATCTGTAACATAAAAATAGAATTCGAATTATAGCGCAGCGCTCAAAATAATTCATATTTCTAAAAATTATCATTGTACCATTGAATTTTATATTTAAAAAAAAAACGCATACAATAATCAACAAATATATAATTAAATAACTTTAAAGATTTTACTTTTTTTTAAATATAAATTTTTATAGAAATTTTATATTTATATTTTTTTCTAATTTCCTTTTGTTTAAGCCATTCAAATATAAAAATAAAATTAACGTATACACGATTTATAACAAAAATATTATATAAATAATAAATATTTACCCCAAGATTGCTCTGCCGGTTGCCCGATGCCTCCAAGCCTGCTCCTCCTCTCAGGTTGATCAGGATTGTCCAAGTCCTTCGATTTACGCGCGACACTTCAAACGACACTCCCGCACTAAAACGCCCGATACTTTGGACGACACTCCCGCACCAAAACGCGTGATACTTTGAACGGTATTCCCGGACTTAAGCGCGTGATATTTTGGACGGTATTCCCGGACTTAAGCGCGCGATACTTTACACGACATTCCCGTTCTTAACGCGTGACATTTTGCATTTCGAATGTCTTAGGCTTGTGTCTGTTCAATCAATTTGTTCAATACGCATAATTTTGTGTCGGTGTTTACTTTCTAATGGATACTAATTTTAATCTAAAATTTTTCTTATAGCATTCGAATAATTCGAAATTTCGAGAGTTATGAGTAAAAAGATATTAATTTAAGATATCAATTTAAAAAAAGTTTTTCGATTTATATTCATGAATAACAATTCTTCCGCACTGTCATGTGCATCAAAAATGCACTTTTCAAAATTTTCGATCCATTTTATTAATTATAAATACAAAAGCCGATATATGAATATTATAATTTATAATAGTATAGAGATAATATTCAAATATAATAATTTAAGTACCGCACAATTTTCGATCTGAATTTTCCATTGTTTATTAAAATTCTATTGGTAATTTAATAATTTTTGCGCTTTTACATAAAATAAAAGCGTATCGACTTTATAATACTGAATATCTAACTTATTAAAATATACTTTTTTTATAAATGTTTTTTGAATAATTTATATACTACGGCATCAATTTCATCAGTGCATCTTGCAGTTTGCAAGAACATTTCCGCTGCACCGAGATACTCTCTCGGTTATTATGCCGTATCAGATATGTGCTTAATTATTCTCTTCTTGAGGTAACGGAACTACATCTACAATCTACAATTTACAATCTAGAATCTACAATCTACAATCTACACAATCTAGATCTATTATATATTTTCACACTCTACACACACAATCTCTACAAAACCGTTACCTCATAAAAATAACAATTCATCACTCACCAATCGATGAGCACAGTTGACTGGAATGGATCTCTCTGTAACATATAGAATAAAAATTGTAGTAATGCTCGAAATAATTCATTTTTCAAACAATTATTATTGCATTAGATTTTATTTTCCATGCGTACAATAATAAAAAATTAATTAAATAATTTTATAAATTTTAATTTAATATAACTAACAAAAAAATTTTGATTTAATATAACTAATAAATAAATAATAAATACTCACTTTAGGGCTCCTTTGCCGGCGCCCGATGTCTATCCAAGACCGCCTCCTCCTCTCTCATCTTATCGGTGTCGTTAATTGTTGATCTGATACGTTGATCTGTAACATATAAATAGAATAAAAATTGTAGTAGTATAATAGAAAAAAAATTGTAGCAAAATAATTAGTTTTTCAAACAATTATTATTGTATTAGATTTTATTTTATTAGATATATAGATTTTATTTAAATTTTGATTTAATAAAATTAATAAATTTTGATTTAATGGGGGGGGGGCACTCATAAATAAATAATAAATAATATAAATAATAATATAATAGATAATATAATAAATAATAAATGATATATAATACATATATGTATTATATATAATATTATGTATTGTATATTTAATATTCTTTTTAATACTTTTATACATTTATATTTTTATTGTATTTATATATATTTATTACATATATTTTATATTATATATAATTACTATATATAATACACATATATAGATATATGTATAAAATTGATATATAATTATATATAATTTTATGTGTAAGAGTGTATTTTTCTACATATAGATTTTACTTGAACATTATCTACTTCAATTAAAGTTATTTTATCAGAATGCTATAAAATTTTTTTTAATTGAACTAGAATGATATTAAATAATCTTGCAGGTGCTCAATTTAAATCTTTCAAATCTGCTACTTCTTTTGGTGCTCAAAGCGGTTGTATTTGGCGCCGGCTATATAGGACAGCACGGCTACAAAGGACGTGAATTGGAGGAAGGTAATTTCAGAGTTCGTTAACGTTCATTCATACGTCCTTTAATTGCATTGACAAAAATCGACTGTATGAGAGAATAATTAATGTTTCATCGCGCTTTTTAAAAGTTCAACGAAATAAAAGTTTGGCGAATACGCATGTATATATTATAATTAAAAATTATATATAATTAAAGTAATCACTTTTCTGCTAATTTCAGAAAATATTGTGTCAGAGGGTGAACTCTCGCTAGCTCTGGGATATCTAATCGGTGATACCTGTTTATACAGAGCAGCTTGCGAAGAACCACACATAGCGAGAGAGTATCTCGGCGCGGCGGAAATGCTCTTGCAAACAATGAAATTGATGCCGCAGTAAGTATATAAATTATTCAAAAAACATTTATTAAAAAAAAGCATATTTTAATAAGTTAGATATTCAGTACCACGCTTTACATTTTATAAAAGCACAAAACTTTACTAAATAACCAATGAAATTTTAATAAACAATGGAAAATTCAGATTGAAAATTGTGCGGTACTTAAATTATTTTGTATCTGAATATTATCTCTGCACTATTATAATATTCATATATCGGCTTTTCTCACATACTAATAATTTGTGATCTTAATGTATTTATGATTAATAAAATGGACCGAAAATTTTGAAAAGTGCATTTTTGATGCACATGACAGTGCGGAAGAATTGTTATTCATAAATATAAATCCAAAAAATTTATTTAAATTAATTAATATCTTTTCACTTGTTCATAACTCTCGAAATTTCGGATAATTCGAATGTTAAGAAAAATTTTAGATTAAAATTAGTATTTATTGTAGAAAGTAAACAGCTTCAATTTATTTATAATTTTACACAATAATAAAATCAACTTAATTAGATTTATTTACATATTACTATGTATATAATGTATATAAAATGTATATAAAAATACACATACAAATTAAATAGATCGATTTATTGGAATTTTTTCAATCAAATGATATTTTCAAACTCGAATGATTCGGACAATTTAAAGTCCAAAATTCGAACTACTTGAATTAATGAATAACTTAAAAGCACTCTGAGTATTGCTATCAAATTGCAATATCGAATATTATTATGTAAAATTTGTATTTTTACAGAAGCTTACCTGCAGAATCTAATTATGAGAAGACGATCGCTGAATTCCGAAAGGCGATTGAGTACGGCAATATCGAACGATGTCCACCAGAATATACCTGTAAAAAAGAGAACATAAATAATTTTTTGCAAAGCGAAAAAAGATAACGCAAAAATTAATGTCGTAAAAGTCTCTAAAGTATTTTTTCCGTTTTCTTAAACTATATATATAACAATTTTTATATATTTATTCATACTATTATAGAACATATTTCATTATTACAATAATTTTCTTCTAAACATTAATGCCTATGTTATTATTATTCTGTTTTCTTGTGATAAAAGTTATATAATTATTCCGAATCAGATAAATTTCGAAGAATTAATAAAAATATATTTATTATTTCTTGTATTTTTCTTAGTAATATTTTTTCTTTGTATAACAGCTTTTCTCCGACAGATGTATATATAGCATCTTATTTATTCGCTTTTGGAAAGTTGCTAATATTAGTTATATTAATTATATTCAATATTAGTTATATTCAATAAAATAGTTATATTTAAATTATTCAAATGTTTCGTTAATTAACGCAAAATTATGTCAAGCAATGCGATATATTATAAATATGATGAAACTATTTAATTTGTAAATTCCGCATTATATTTCAAACATATATATATATATATATAAGTGCTATATATCACTTCTGTTGTTTATCCTGTTTGGTGTGACGTTTATTTGAATTTAAATGCGCCACATAACATATGCATCAGATGCAGTCTATATATACAATATTATTCCGATACTAGTTTCAGAAACTAATTCCATTTTGATGGAAATTTCACATAATGAAAGATGGGAGATATTCAATATACATTCATAAATTTCTATGAATTTAGTATCATACGTAGATTTCATGCAATTATAATACAGTAATATCATATATTTTTATATTTTCAGATAATTGTAAAAAACTTTATAACTCAATCATATATGTATGTAAGAGATTAATTAACAAATAATATCATTTAAAATTCGAATCTCTTTTATGAGTATTTTAGAAAAATTAACATAATTAAATATATAATTCAGATAATTATTCTTAATATATATTATACACATATACATATATATAATTATATATATATATATATATATATATATATAATGTATATATAATTCAGATAATTGTATTTAGATAATTCTTAATTTATTTCATTTATCTATCAATCTAATGCAGATTGGTGTGGCATATAAAAATTTTCGTGTGATTGGAATACATATAATTTTCCACACGTATTCCTGTGAGAAAAAATATAATTAAATATATCGTTAAGTAAATTATGTTTTAAAGTATTCAAAAAGTTCGAATATATTTTAAAATGTTCCCATTTCTACATTATATATGTTGTTATATGTTTCAAAATGTTTATATTAAATTTGATTGCAGAGTAGAAAGTTTTAATTACATTTAAATGCTGTTATATTTTCTCATACATATATATTCTCATTTTATACACTCATGAAATATTCATACAATAGACTATCTCAAGTTTATTTTATTCCTAGTCTATAATAAAAAACTTTTATGAAACATTTTATTCCACACAATTTAATTTTTTAAAACAAGCAAAAGTTTTGGTATTTCTCAAATTTAATATTTCACACTATTGCTGTAAAACGAATTAATTTGAAATTGCAAATTATACATATTTGAATATATAATACTTGAATATATAATTTGTAATTTCAAATTATATATGTATGCATATATGCATACATGTATAATTCGCATGAT
This sequence comes from Prenolepis imparis, assembly GCF_030444845.1. Classification (NCBI taxonomy): domain Eukaryota; kingdom Metazoa; phylum Arthropoda; class Insecta; order Hymenoptera; family Formicidae; genus Prenolepis; species Prenolepis imparis. Next base: position 6,661,888 of record NW_028141168.1, on the reverse strand, counting down.
TATATTATAACATAAGATTTCATTACTTTTATGATATAAAATTATAAATAAATTGAACCATGTATTTTTAATTAATTATATATTTAAAATTTAAATATTTTTTAAAATTTAAAGAACTGCAAAATATTGCAGAAAAAATATGGCTAAAAACTGGATAGAAAAAATTACTGTGTCATATATTAAGAATTTAAAAAAAAAAAAAATATTTTGCATTAACAAAGCTGTAGAAAAACGTATCCCTTATTGAATCAACATGTACTTTTAGACCCTTTAAATAATAAAATTCGCACTAAATGATGAATATCTTGCATAATAACCTTACTTTTTTCACTTCATGCACTAATTAATATATACTTACATCTCATCAAAAAAATTGCCGTTATTCAAAAACTTCGCAGTGTTTCAAATGACCTTGATATATTTCACTAATCGCGAAGAAAACAATTCCACCAATAATTGATACTACATAACTTTAGAAATTTACCGTAAAGTAATCCAAACAATTTTTTACCCCACTCGTAGGTCTCAATGATGAGAAATCGTATTAATTAGACGAAGATGGAGAGCTCTTCTAATTACTGCGTCTCGTTCATATTTAACTCGATCTTTCTACCAGGCTGCACTCACGCTTTTATCTAAAGTCACTAGATATATATCTAGTGACTTTAGCTTCTACCTAACCTATCCTGACAGTCGCGCTGACGCTCTGACTATTGCAAGTTTGATTTTTCGCCTATTCACGTCGTGGACGTGTAAACAATTTTTCGTATCACAGCTAATAACATCGCTCTCTGTATATCTTGTGTGAAAAATGAGTTCGATAGGTACAGGGGTGAGTATGCTGCATATTACGTGAAATACGGTTGTAAAATATAATGTTAATGTGACTGGACACTAAAACTTAACCTCAATATTTCTTCAGTATGACCTGTCCGCTTCGCAATTTTCGCCAGACGGACGCGTATTTCAAGTAGAATATGCTCAGAAAGCCGTAGAAAATGGAGGGTGAGTGTTGCATTTATTTTATCCTTTAATGGACTCTTACATAAAATTTGTTTAAATAGTACCTGCATATGACAATTAATATTGTAATAATGTAAATCTATTTTGATATAGAGTATTTGATTAAATATTTTCACAAAAAAGTAGAGAATACATATGTTTTTATCTTATTTATGTATATACATGATTGCATTTTTGTTGTTGCAGGACGGTTATTGGCTTACGAGGGAAGGACAGTGTAGTGTTCGCTGTAGAAAAGATAGTGACGTCAAAACTCTTTGAGTCAGGCGCTAATAAACGGATATTCAATATAGATCAACATGTTGGTATGGCGGTCTCTGGTATAATATCAGATGCGAGACAAATCGCAGAGACTGCAAGATCAGAGGCTGCGAGTTATAAGGCACAGTATGGAGTCGGTATTCCGCTGAAGTATTTAAATGAAAGGGTCGCCATGTATATGCACGCATACACTTTGTATTCTGCTGTACGTCCCTATGGTTGCTCCGTTCTACTCAGCGCTTATGAAACCGATGGTCCAGCATTGTATATGATAGATCCATCGGGAGTATCATATGGATATTATGGCTGTGCAGTAGGTAAGTGAAATATTAATAATGACAAAATTGATATAGGAAGAAATTAATACTTTGCTTAAATCTATACTGTGTATATATCATCTCGTAGGTAAAGCAAAACAGTCTGCAAAAACAGAAATTGAAAAGTTAAAGTTACCAGAGATGTCATCCAGGGATTTAGTCAAGGAAGCTGCTCGTATTATCTACCTTGTCCACGATGAGTTGAAAGATAAACAGTTTGAATTGGAAATGAGTTGGGTTGGCGCCCATACCAATGGAAGGCACGAGCGTATACCAAACGATATAAAAACTGAGGCCGAAACGAAGGCACGACAGGCAATGGCGGAAGATTCGGACAGCGATACCGAAGATATGTAAAATGATTTTAGGAATACTGCCACTAAAATTATTTCTGTATTGTACACAGTAAAATTAAATATTAATATACGAATATATATGCACAATTCAAAATTTTAACAATGAATAAAGTAAATAAAGAGTTCTTTTTTTTGTTTAAGAAAATTAATACATTTATATTAAAATGTACCAAAAAGATATCGCTAAAAAATATCTTCCTTCGATAAATTGCAAAATCAAGTCGGAGATATGATAAGCAGACCATAAAAAAAGATTACGTTTTTTTGTACAGAAAATTTTCTTAGATTATCTTAGATAATTATCTTAGAAAATGATATCGTATCTCCTAACTTGAGTAAATTTTTAAGAACTAAATAGAATTTTATCTTCAGAAAGGGAGAGAAATGTATAATGGATTTTCGAGTTATAACAATGTGTGATTAAAAAACAGATATAGAAATATATCACGAAATTCTAATTTATAAAAATTATAATCATTTAATTATAAAATTTCATATATCGAAAATTATAGATTTTATCGATATTAGTTTACTTTAAATGTAGTTTAAATTGAACCATTGTTTCTCCCTCCAAAAAAAAAATTACACAAAGACAAAGAGGAAATTAAATTACAAAATTCTCGTTCGAGCAAATCGACGTTAATGAAAACAGAAATGTGTGTGTATATACATAAAAAAGTGTGTTATTAAATCTTTTCTATTGCTCTTAATAAATCTTAAAGTGTGTTTTTTTAGAGAAATATTTCAAATAAAAAGACTACTTGATTTTTAGAAAGACATTCTATAATCAAGTTTGATCAGTAGAGGCGCTTTTGATATTTCAAAATTTTTTTTTAATAAGATCATATATAATTTTCATTAAAATAAAATTGTAAAAAAATTAATACAGAGTTTACGAGATATTTCATGATTTCTTTCGACAATATTGTGATATAAAATGTGTAATATCTTGTAAAATATTCACTCTTCCTAATGTAAATTTATTTTTATATTTTCATATATTCAATAAATCAAATTAAAATATAAAGATGCATAATTGCATTTAAAAAGATAAATATATTTCAATTACATTTTGCAGGACAATGTTGCATTTGCGTAGTATCATAATTCGATTCTATTTATGAAAAATTTAGTAATTTTTAATGGAACAATTTTTTTAGCATATTTTAATAGAAGAGTGAATATTTTACAAAGTATTACATATCTCAAAATGTCAAAATAAAATATTAAATATCTCATAAAATTGATTTTTTTATTTATGATTCTGTTTTATATGTAAAATGATAAAAAGAACCAAGTCAAAAAATATGAGAGAAAAGATGAATATATCATATTTCATTAAAAAAAAGATAGATTTAAAATTTCAGAATATATCTCTTCACCTCAAGAAAAAAAAAACACCGTGCTGATTACAGAAAATCCTCTTCGAAATCTCAAATAATCTTTATCTAACAATAAAACATTTTTTTATAAAACACATATTTTAGGATTTATTAAAAGTGATAATCTAATGACTTATATTCTCTCTCTTTCCTTCTATATATATATTTTTTTTTAATTATTCATTTATTTATCTATGTATCAAAATGTTGCGCTTATAATTTATGACAAAGATATGTGTGTATATGTGTGCATTGTGTATTGGAACGCAATCCCGGACGAACAATGCGCTTCGATAAAGAAACATTGGCGATCTGTTTGATGTACGCGCATGCTCTTCCTTCACGCAGGGGTTGATTGGTTGCTGGACGGTCGAAGAAACCGCGGCTTGGGCGAGCTTTATATAAGGGTAGTATGACTTTGAAACTCTACCATTGGTTTTGATTATTGCGGCCAGGACGGATTTGCCGTTGTGTCACTGTGTCGCTGTCGTTGCCATCGCTCGTTCTCTCGAATTTTTTTTTTTTTTTACAAGTGAGGGAGACGGACAAGTTATTAATTTAGCTGTCGTTATCATCCGAATGTTTCGATTCTCTTCATCATAGAACAGGTGATTTCCGCGATCTAACCGGAAATCCTATAGAAAAATGTTTTTGAATCTGAGCATCAAATCTGAGCTTCCGAACGATGTTCTCAATGTCGAGGAACAAGAGATGTTTGTTATTTATATTTTCACGGCCATCGTACTCGGTATCATCGGCTTCTTCGGATTCATCTTGAATCTGCTGGTCATCCTGACGATTGTCAAGAATGCCAACATACTATGGACACCCAACAATGTGATCCTCGTCAATATGGTTGTAAGTATTATTGCTGTATCACTCTATTCAATTGAATTTGCAGGTAATGATTAAGCGTAGAAATAAGCTTCTCTGTACTTCAAAGTGCAATTTTAACGATAATGCATTTTTTACGTTTGATAAAAACCTATATTTTTACAGATATCACAAAGAGAGATTATACAAATTATAATAAATTTAAAGAAACGTGCGTAGAGTATAAAATATCTTTTAAAAAAATAGAGAATTAATAACAGAGATATATATGTCAGAGAAAAAGACTTTTTTCTGACGAATTTGTATTTATCTTATGCTAAGAAATATAATACAATATTTGTGTTTCAGTATAGTATATTTTACTAATTCAATTAAAAAAATAAATATTGTAAATGTCAACAAGAACAATATAAAAGTAGACGCATAAAAGCGAAGCAAACAAAAGAATCAAATAGTTGTATACTAATGTTGTTTTACTGTAAGCATTCTGAGGTAAAGAAAGAGAGAAAAATCCAATACTTAAGAAAGTTTCGAAAGAGCTTTAATCAATCTATAATTAATGAAGAAATATTTCTCTGTTATTGATTTCTATATACAACAGTTTATAAAAAGAGAAAAGACTTTATAAAAAGAGATTGTATGGCAATTTAGAAAAACAGCTACATATATATATTCGTTCTTTAATTAATTAAGGAACAAATTTTAATTAAATTATCTAATTAAATACAACACACCACCATACTTTAATTATTTATTAATTAAATATATAGAAATTTAAAAACTTAATTTACTCAAAATTGATAATTCATAATTATTGCTATATAATTATTGTTATTTCATGTATATAATTGCTAATTACACGTATCGTATCACTCAATACTACGAAGACATGTAGGCCCTATGGTATTGTGAAAAGTGCAGTTTGAAATTTGAAAACAATACGGAATGAATGGATTATTCTATTGTTTTAATTCGCATCGCGAATTAATGAAGCTAGCATGTGCTAATTAGATGTTTGAAATAATTTTATCATGATTACATACTATTCATGATTACAATATTAAGCGATGCATTATGAGAGAAACCCTATCGTTCAAAACGATTCATGTAACATACAATCAATGGGACAAAATAGAGCATAATAATCTAGTTTTTGTTCGACGAGCATTTTATGGACTGTTTTGCACAGACATTAAATTCTTCGATTTTTACTTTATAGAAATAGATTCTACTTATTACAAGAAATCGAAAAATCATACAATTAATTTTTCAAAATTACAATACAAAAAGTGTCCTAAATTCACTTTTTCTCTACGAATATTTTGGTCAAGTTTTAATACTGATTTTTTCTTAACAAAAATGTCGGCAAGTCATTTGTCCGATAAATTCTGTAACCGGTGACCTGCAAACTCTCAAGCATATTGGAGTATACTCGGAATTCAAAATCGTTCTTTTACAAAAATTCTATTTTAAAATATTTTTGAATGCACAAATAGTTGAAAAATTTATATAAAAACTTATTGACGTTGAAAATTGTAATTGAATTAAAAATTTGTAATTGAATTATTTCATCCATATATGATTCTTTGACATTCTATGAAAATAACGAAGATAGCCAGTTTATAAAGTATTAATTTATATTAGTATCCTATAATTATAAAGTATCATTTACAGTATCCTATTTATATACATATACAGTAATTTAGAGATACCTCGACATGACAAATCTTGATACTTTTACAATTTAGCAACATTATATAAAAATTGTCGTGAACAATATTCAAAATGATTTCAACCCGGAAAATGTGACAAAAAATAGAAGAACCATGATAGAATTATATCAAAATGTTCTAACTCCGAATTAATTTCAAATTATTATTTTTGATAACACACATATATATATATATATATATATATATATATACACTCCCCCCTCTCTCGCTCTCTGTTTTATACATATATATATTATTTTTATTAACTGTTCACAAAGAAGAATGAAAGTAAAAGAATAAAATTGCTAATAAAGTAGATGCATTTGCGCTGTAATATAGGATAAAATCAAAATAAATATCGAGGTTGTGGAAACACATTACGATATTGCTTTCTTAGATAATATTAATTTGATATTACTTCAACATAATATAATGTCAAAGTGTGACTTTTTAAATCAATTTAATAAAAATATAATTATTTTGCAAAATAAGATTTTTATAGCATAATTAATGATCTAAAATAAAAAATTAGAAAGTTTTTTAAATGTTATAATTATATACATTCCATACAATCTCTTTCATTCACAAATAAATTTAGCATATAATTTTGAAGAACGAAAAATCTTTTCTATATTATTTTGTTTTTGAAACTTTAGCTTACAAATTTATTACCTGCAAAAGCTATTAAACTTAGTATGTCAAATTAATATATAAAAATATTCAACATTATTAAATTGAAAAAATTTTATATGTAAGTACACGCACATATAAATGCACTACACACAAATAATCTTTTTCATTTTAATTTTTATAAAAATTAAAACGATATCTTGTTTAATTAGCTTTGCCATACGCAATTGTTTTAGAATAACCGCAAATAAATAATATATGTAAACGAATATTTTTCTGTGATTTACATTATTATAGAAAAAACATGTTTCCAAATGTCAAACTACCTTGGAAAATAAAGATAAAAGGACACAGGAGATATTTGAATTTATGATAGACAAATATTTCTTCACACAACCAAAGAAAATTTTTTTCTCAACGCTTTCACGATATATATTGGCAATGAGAAAAAATTTTTAAACTTCATTAACTGTACAACGTACAAGTACGCGTGACATGCATACGAAAACAGATTCTGAATACGTTACGCAGTATACATATTGTATATTTTTTTAATATACACAACCTACGAACTTTGACTGAAATTTAAATTAGAATAAAATATTCTGGATCTATGTAGAGATATAGATATATAGAGATAGGTCTTTTGTAAAATCAAGGTCTTTCTATAAAGCGTCGCATCTTTTAAGAAAAACTACCGTTTTATAAAAAGTCTAGTTAAGTTTTTTTTTTAACAACAGAATTTGCAATCTATCTACGACAAAGATATGCATAATGATGTTGTCAACTTATGTATTCCAACGTAATAAATAATCTTTTCAACAAAGCAAAATTGTTCAAAAGCAAAATTTTAATTAGCGAAACACGTGCGTAACAAATTATATACAAAAGTCGAAGGAGTATACAAAATTATTAAATCGGAACATGCTTTTAACATTAAAACCAAATTGCGTATAAGTAATTTTTCCTACAAAATTAAGATTTGACTTAAGCTTAATTTAAACTTATGAAATTTAAGCTATTGAAATTTAAAAATAACATTTACATTTTCATCTTTCTATTATCTTTGTATCTAATTTAAATTAATTTTTATTTCGAATAATATGTAATAAAATTACTTAGATTTCACTGGTTCTTCAAAATATTTCCATATGCCTGAAAAAAGTTTCTCTACTGTGATTCGACATTGCTTGAAAAAAACTTCAATAAATCAAAGCAATGGATGACATATTATTATGCCATAATCTTTTGTGTCATTAGTCTTCTTTTGTAAATACACACATATACACACATATAATATTAATTATTAAATTCAGGAAAATAACAAAGTATCCAAATTGTTGTTCTAAAATTAGAAAAGATAACAACTTTAAAATGCATAATTAATTACACGCACGATGATAATCAACTAATGTAAATATAAATAGCTTTAAGAAGTATTTTTATATAACGTTTGACACATTTATTGCAACAGGTTGGAGATTTTTTAGTAGCTGCACTGGGAAATCCCGTCGCGATGACGTCAGCGATCGCTGGTGCATGGTATTGGAACCATAAAGTGTGTCTATGGTATATATTATTATTTTTATTATATTCAAATGAATATATAATAAAGTAATATTTTTTGTCTTTATAAAGACAAAATTTTTTTTACTTTTTATGACAATAAAAATGTTGTCTATAATAATTAAAGGTGAATCTTAACAGAGCGTAAATATCGTGCAATACATTTTGGAGGCGAGTGATCAAAGATGATTATATATATGTGCGTTCGTAATATATTTCAGCGTTATATTTATTAATGATAAGTAATCGGTTAAACAGATTAAATGGAAATATCGAAACATCACGTTTAACTATGATATTTCCGTTGTTTAACCTGAATTTTATAGGTAATGTGCACATAATTATTTCATTATAATTGAATTCGACAAGAATTTTCCGGTTCAAATAATTCATGATTGATAAAATATATACATTGTGTGTGTATATACACATTATGTCCGAGATACACACACACATACGTTCACACGTAATTGTAAAATTTATAAATTACTTTTCTTCGTATCAGAATTTAAGAAAAAAATTTTTTTTACGAAATAAAAAAAATATGTACTATTTTAGTACTCAAATTTAAAATATTGAAACAAGAAAATCTGATTTGTATATACAGAGAACTCCATTTGAAACAATCTAAATAACCTGATATAGGCTTTCTAGAAAAATGTTTCGGAGAAAAATTGTTTGTCTTTCATATTATTTTAATAATAGATTATTTCTATTATTTTTTAAATAAAATATATATTATCTCTTACATAAATCTATCTTCTTTTCAATTCTGTATATAAAAATATTAAAATGAGATTATTGACACAAGTGAATATGAAATATTTCATATATGTATATGCATATATCAAAATTGGAAAGTGTCTTGACAAATATGTAAAAGTATTAATAATCCAGTTAGGACTACATATTTTTCATCGAGCGTAACTGCTTCTTCTTATTCAGAATTTTTATATCATATTCTTTCGATTAAAATATTTCAGAAATTATTAAAATAATCAAATATTTATAAGCACATTTGCTATATAATATGGATATAGAATTTTTTAGTTGCATTCAAAATACAGATAAACTCTCGATCCTCAGATTTTAAAATATAAATATAAAATGTTAAAAATTTCAAAACGTTTCCGGTCTTAGACACACATATACATCTAAGCATATAGAAAGATTTTGTCAACTAAATATGATTTATTATTATTGTGATAAATATGATTTCTTATTATTGCGAGAAACTCTTCTCTTATCAATTTTAAACATAAACTGGAAAAATATTAAAAGAGTAATGAGTACAGCTATAAAATAATTTTTTTTCTTCCATTTCTCTGAAAATTTAAAACAAATCACATCTGTACACTTAGATAGGCGATATAAATTTTAGTCGTCAACAGTCGTGAACAGCTGTTATCGCATGACTTTTTGTTGGCGCTAAAAGTGAAAGAAATCTTCATACTGTCCTAAACCGTTCAATCACAGCTGCCGATCTTTAATATTTTAGAAATGCCAATCTTTAAAAAAAAATATCTGACTGAGTATGCCATGCCAAAAAATGGCACACATGCTAAAAGAAATTCTAAAGTAAGATATAAAGTAGGAATACTCATTTTTTTATATAATCTCATTTTAGATTTGTATTTTTATATGTAGAATAATGACAAGAATTATTTTATATAAGAAAAAATATATAATTAAAAATATATAATTTTATACACTACAAAATTTGATACAAAAAAACATTTGATGAATGAAACTAAAATATATAATCCACGTTTTAGAAAATTTTATCCAATAGATTCATATTACATATAATTATGGCAACCAGATTCCCTATTTTAGGTACGCGTGGTTTATGACTACAATGGGATTCGCCAGTATCGGTAATTTAACGGTAATGGCAATAGAAAGGTTCCTGCTGGTGACATGTCCAATGAAGACATTATCAATAAGGTAATGAATTATTAATAATAAATTAACGCACATGAGATAAACACAAATAAATATATATGTATATGTATACACACACATACACATATAAAAAATAAGAAAAAAAATGTATATAAATTAAAATTTTATGTTATGTTTAGACGCGAGTTTCAATCTTTAGTTAACATTTATCTTATTTACTTATTTAATTTATTTTGTAATTTGTTATTAAAAAAGAATGTTGTCAGCGAGAAATAAACTCCCGTTCCTATCATGTATAAAGATTTATATTTCTATCATGTATAAAGATTTAAACTTTCAGACACATAATAATTCTTTTTTTCTTTATGAAACGGAATGTTGGAATTATATGGTACAAACATCAGACAGTGAAATGATGATCAATTTGCGCATTCCTCGACTTTCCATCGCATACTTTCATCGCGACGTTCTCCAGGAAGCGCTGTTACTCGTCATACCTACGAAATGGCCATTAACACCTTCAAGACATAATTTCTACATAAATTTGCCCAGTTTATGACAAATAATTTAGTTAATGTGTTAAATATTTAACTAACACAACAATTTTTTGTCACCCTTCTATTGTTTATTGTAGAAGTAACGGAACGGAATACGGAAATAATAAACGTATCCTAAATTTTAGGACATTTGGTCTCTTTACGACGAGAGGATGTAAAATTATTTGCACGTGATAAACAATATTGTAGATATAAATCGTTTCAGGAAAATCACGATATGTTTCTATCGAACATTTTGACAAATTTTACGTAACGCGTTTTTTAATAATACAAAAAATACAGTATTGCCGTCTCAGTATTACTTCACAGATCCTTCATTATATTCGTGCCTTCGCAATTAACGATGGATTAAAAATGATCTCCTTGTTAACAATGTTGTCTAAAGACGATATAGTAACCGAGAGAAGGCTAAACGATTTTTAATCCTCTTTAACAATAAATCCGTTATTCCTCTGAGTTAAAAGTTTCATTAACGAGTTAGAGTTTCTGATCATACTGCATGTTGGATTATTCCGAAAAGAGAATTTATATATGACGTATTTCAATATTTTTATCTGGCCTTTGTGTTAAAAAGTCAAAAATTGAAAGATGTCTTCATATGAATCTCTTCACTCAAAAGTAGCTCTATGGTTTAAATTCATTGCTTCCTTCAACGAAAAACATCGAAATATTTAATAATTTTTTAATTGTAAAAAATGAAAAAAAGTACCGAAAATTAATTGCTTTTGAAAATTATTTCAAATTGTACTGTTATTGTTTTAAAAATGAGAATAAATAACAAAGTGTTCTTTTGTTATTTTCTTATATTTAAGCTTTAACTTTTACTTCAATAAAATTAAATGTTTTTAAATTTTTACTAAAATTTGTATTACAAAAGGTTTTAATCTAGACGTTAAGAAATTATTTTAGAAAAATGATATGCACACTTTTGCGAAAAAAAGCAATTTTGAATGAATCAAAGAATAAATCCTTGAATTTTCACACTCTTTTTTAACATGTTGCATGAAAATTGTTGTTAACTATGTTTTAGTACAAGTGAGACTTAATAATTGAAAAACTTTGTACAACTTTTATTCTATTATTTGAATGCGATATATTTTTAATTATAAAAAAAATGTTATAATTTATTTATGTTATAATTGAAATTAACAATACATATTATATTAGATTATTTTTTAAATTAATTTGTGTTTTTATAGAATTAAAATGTGAAATGCATGCTTTTTTTCTCGCGTAATTATATTAATTTAAATTGAAAAACAAAGTATTATTATACATAAAATGTTTTTTACGCGAAAAGGTTCTTGTGTGGAAATAAATGCATTTTGCATTTTTATTTCTGTGTCAAAAAAATTCACATCTAAATGTGTTATAAATATATATTATGTGTTTATGTATTATAATGTATTACACGATAAATGGACAAAAGAAAAACAATAGAACGTACCTATATTCGTGAAGTTCAACTTGAGTCGCGTCTGATTATACGTATATCGAGTTTGATCACTGATCCCTACTTATATAGAGATCAGTGAGTTTGATTCGCACATATTCGAATAATCAATAATTTCGGTATTTCAATTATTCTTTTATTATGCATTTTTTTAAAAATATTTAATAATTTTTTATTTAGTTAAATTTTATCCGCCAATTTATAAGAGAACGTAGCAATTTTACTTATGTTATTGTCTTTTCAAAGTTTAAATGACGAGTCCCCCCGAAAAATAATTTAATTTTTTCAAGGATACGCTAAATTTTTGTATTTTATTTTAATTAATATAAATTTTTTAATATAAATTAAATCTGCCAGCAATAATATAATTATAATCATTATGTAACATTAATTTTAATATTTTATGTAAGTTCTTGTCTCCTACATTAAATATTTATTCCTTCAAAAATTTGTCAATTCTTTGTCAATTCTTATAGACACGCTTACATATTGGCGCTTTTGGTTTGGATATATGCGCTCTCTTTGTCATTACCGCCGTTTTTCAATTGGGGCACTTATGGCCTGGAGGCCGGTAATATATCTTGCAGCGTATCCTGGGAAATACACGATCCTGAGACGCATAATGATTCTTACATCGGATTTATATTTATTTTTGGATTTTTCCTTCCTGTCACAATAATAATCAGCAGTTACTGCGGCATTATAAGGAGCTTGAAGAAAATGCGAAAAAGGATTGGTAAGTTTGCGCTAGACTTTTTTTATAATAGCAAGCTATAATAACAAGCTTTTATAAAGCTTAGTTATACAAAGTTAAATACATATAATTTTTTTTCTACCTAAAACACACGATGTTAAATACAATTTTTGAAAAAAATATATTCTGAAAATTTGATAATGCAGTTTCAAGTTTATTTCTAATTCCTCTAATTGGATTCATATTTTTCTTATTATAGGTCAAAATAACAGACGAGAGAGGAAGATTACAATGATGGTGTACCTAATGATCATTGCTTTTCTAATCGCCTGGTTACCCTATGCCATTCTTGCACTCGCAGTTCAGTATTTCTATGTGAGTATATATATAATTATAAAACGTTTAACGCTCGAAAAGTATTCGTTGCGTTCTGATTTAATTAATTTATCAATTATGAATTAGAAATCGACATGCTAGGACATTTTCTATATACTCGTAAAAGGAGTAAATAACGTGATAATATTTTACTACGTATACATTCGAGTAGCAAAATTATTTTGTCCAATCGCGACGAGGTCGCGAAAAGATTGGGATCAAGGCGATCGCCTGGCTATAATAAGATTTAATCACCGACACGCCAATAGCTTCTCAACGCCTCGATCAATTTCTCTCCACGTATGGAGCGGACTTCGAAGGATTAGAAAAGCTCATAAAAAATTAGTCATACGTATATATTACAGGTACAAATCTCCCATGTCGTAGCGGTATTGCCTGCGCTTTTCGCAAAATCCTCCATCTGCTACAATCCTATAATATACGCAAGTTTGAATGTGCAGTTTTGTCGCACTTGGAAAAAAATGTTTTCCATCAATACGAATTCGAGAGTCAACAATACCACAGGAATGACGACAATAAGTAGAATAAAAATGAAGAATATCAATCGCCCGTTGAAGTAAGTCAGACAGAAAGATAAAACTTAGTACCTTTTGTGGTCCGTCAATCCTCAGAGATGATGCACAGACTGGAAGGAAGATGCCAACAGTGGACCGATGAATAGGTAATGGAAGAATCTTTTTTCATCGTTCATCCTGTAATTATTAAAGAAAAACAGCCTGTAAAAAATAGATCCGTATAAGAAAAGAGATTTCTTTCATACAAATGTATTTTTTCTTTTACTCTATTTTTGCATCTGTTTGCGATAATTTTTTCGACGCGCAAAGTTTCACATTTTGCTAAATCCAAGATTGCTTTTTTATGAAAAAATTGCGCGGTGAACCAAATAAATTATTCTTTAGTACAGCATTTACATCAGAATTTATTTGTATCTATTTGTATTTTATTTATATTGTATATATATATAAATTTCGTGTATATGTATTTTTTGTACATTCTATGTTTAGATTGACAGTTCAGATAAATATTATATTGTAAATATTATATTATATTGATTCCCGTTTCTGTAAAAATTTTAGTACAGGCAAATGAAAAGTAAAAATATTTATTCTATTATATTACATTTTTAAAAAATCCAACATTTGTTTTAAAAAATATTAGACTAAACAAAAAGTTCTTTTGAAATCAAGTCAAGTTCTTTTTATATATAAAATCAAAATTTTATTGAATATTTAATTATTTAATATTTTGTCCGACTATATGTTCCGCCATCTTTCGGGTAGACAAAAAATACATCTTAAAAAATATATCTCGGCCAGAACAAAATGCATAATTATTTATTGTCTTCCATTTTTAAACTTGTGCCAAATGTAAAAAAAACACAATCAATCCTTCATATTTTTTTATTTAACTTTTAAACAACTATGTATGCACGTGCACAGTTACGTATATTATTTTACGTATATTACGTATATTACGTTATTACGTATATTACGTTACGTATACAGAGTGAAGCGAAGCGTACTCGAGATCAAACGGCATTGAATAAAGCAATAAATATTGAAAATAAACAAGAAAAATTTCTAGAATGGACATTTGCCCTCTTTGATCAACCCGATATATTGTATTGCCGCGAGCTCTAATGCCATTCTCGTTAGATACATCTTTGTGCTTATCCTTTGACAAAAAATCTATCATAAAAGATGAATTCAACGTATAAAAGATGCAATATTCGCTCGAAGAGCGAAACTTTGAACGTACAAATGTTTTCAACACATACGCTTCCTAGCGCGAATTGAATAGTTCGATTTATTATCATTGATTTTATAAGAGAGGAACAGAATGTGAAATAAACATGCCCATATAAAGTAAAGTTGCAAGAAATAGATATAATAAATATATGTATATATGTATGTTCACATCACACATTGATTGTGCGTTATTAAAATAAAAAAATTCACATATCTATTGATATATCTATTCAATGATTAATTTTAACTTAAATTGATACTGATCGATATGTAATCGATTACTCTATACATAATATATATACTGGGTGTCTGACGTAAGGTGTCACACCGAAAATATACAAGTAGATCTCGTTAAACTGAGTCGAAAAGTCCTATACCATTTTGCAAACAACCACGTAAAATTTCGAGATATTAATTAAAAAAGATCGACCAACGAGCGCGCGAATTACGTCGGGACGGCCCGCTAAGCGGTGTACCGTGCCGTATCGCTATAGGCAACGCGCGCCTAGCATGCGGCGGGCCGCCCCGACGTAATTCGCGCGCTCGTTGGTCGATCTTTTTTAATTAATATCTCGAAATTTTACGTGGTTGTTTGCAAAATGGTATAGGACTTTTCGACTCAGTTTAACGAGATCTACTTGTATATTTTCGGTGTGACACCTTACGTCAGACACCCTGTATATGTAATGTATTAAAATGTACTAATTTAAAAAAGTACTGAAGAAAACTTATATCATTTAAAAACTGCGACAATATATTGTAGAAGTGAGGAAACCTTTAAAATGAGTAAAGAACTTTAATATTGCTATTTCTATTCCTTCGTTCTTCATTTCAATTATTTATATTTCAAAAGAAATATTTCTGTATAGATAAGTATTTTTTACTAATATTTTTTGAATGTTTTTGCGTTAATTAATTTGTTGATGTATGTATGTGCGTTCTTTCTTTTTTTCTTTCTTACTTCACAATGACATACATGCTAATTAATAATTAGTTTATTGTAATAAAAAATCCTATTGTTTTAATAGACACTAATTAATGGTTAATGGCTTGTTAGTACAGCATTAGAAATTTGTCATAATTCGCCTGGATTTTTACATGAAAAAGAGCTTTACTAGTGATTAAAATTTATGGCGCTTTATTATTCATTTTGTATGTATGTGTATGTGTATGCGTGTATGTACATACATGAATATGCTCAGATAAATAATGAAAAAAATGCAAACACATCTTTTTCAAAATAATTAAATAAATAAATATTTAGAATTATTTGTAATATTTTTCAGCACATACACACACAGTGCACACATGAAAATAGATGTTTAAAAAACAGGTTTTAAAATCATGCAAAAAATATTAATTAGCTGAGTTTATTTTATCCTAAACACCTTTAAATATACACACAATATGTCACAGAAATTTTATAAAATCAATTGAAATAATAGAAATTAAGTACAAGAATTAAATTTTAAAAAATTTTGAAATAAAAAATTTAATGCAACGATCAAATATAAAATGAGATGATATAAGAAAAGTGTAAGAAAAAGAAAAAGAAAAAGCAAAGTGCTAACAATAAGCGACAAAAATATTTAATGTGATTATATATTATACTGCACGCAAATACAAACACGAATTGACATACATGTATAAAATATCAGAAGAAAATAAAATTAAAGAATACACTAGATCTGACAATAAAGTTCGCGAACTCATTACAATATAATTGCTATATACCTTACTGCTGATATACTGTGGTTCCTTTCTAAGTAGTACCCTTGAGAGGTTGCACATCGATCTTTTCCACCCTTCAAAGCAGTTTTGAAACTTTGTTGTGAAATGACGTTCAGAGCTACTGGCGCGTTACTCTTGTGTTACTAATATCATCAATGTCATCAAAGAACATCCCTTTCAATCTTTCTTTTATCTTTGAAAATAAAAAAAAGACCACACTGAAAAAAAAGATTACGTGACAAAGTTCGACAAAGACGCCTCGAACTTTTCGACTCCAATTTCCTCTGGATTTTATATTATGGCTGATGACAATGTGTCTGCTCGCTCGGCATTACGAGTCGAGTTTTTAGCTCAAAAGCGAAAACAGTGTTGGAACACCCTTCTTATTCGGATTTGATCCTGTGTGATTACTTTTTATTCTCAAAGATAACAGTTTCAAAACTGCTTTGAAGAATGGAAAAAGCATCGGTGTATAACTCCTCAAGGGTTGTATCATTTTGAAGAGGATCGCAGCAATAAGATATATAGCAATTGTACCACAATGAGTTTGCGAACTTTACTGTCAAACTTTGTATATAAACATGTAGATAATTAATCATTGTTTGTTTTATCTCTCTCTTAATGTATAAGATATTGAAGTATATCGAAAGGATTCAATGATAAAATTCTCAATTAACAATCTCTTTAAGTAATGAATTTCATTAGTAATGAATTTTTCAGATAAAGAATAAATTAATAATATAATTTTTAGATTAAAAAAAATTTTTTTTATTTCTTAAGTTATTTCATATTAGCATAAAAAAACGTTCTTCGAAAATAAATTTATAAAAATTAATTTGTGTTAACCTGCATCTGAAAATATATACAACTATGAGTCTGTAAAATAGATAAAATTTAATTGCCGTACAAGCTTCAGTTCGATTGAATTATAACTATTATATCTGATAACATATACGATGTTTGATTATAAGTGATTATTTTATCGATTACAAATAATACGCGAGAGAAGCAAAATATTCATTGCATGTTAATTGATTTTGACCATATGAGAAATGATGCGTATATTATCGCTATCAATGATATAACGAGCATTCATCATTTCTTGATCTGATATAAAATACAAATACGCATTTTATACGTATAAAAAGTACAATAAATCCTCATATAACGCGGTACTTTTATAAAGCGATGAAAAAATTGCGACAGGCTTCGTATAAATAAATAAATTTGCGGTAAATAAATTTCAAATTTTGAATTTCTATATCTAAATTTTATCTTGATTTTGTCAGATTATATAATAAAGAAATTATATGAAAAACAAATTGCATAATTTACGTTACATAATAAAGAAATGTTGTCAAGTTCTTTTCTGTTTTGTTTTAAAAAATAAAATAAAAATATTTTATTATTACAATATATATTAAAAATAATTTCTTTTATTTTTTTTTATAATAAAAACAATACAATCTAATAAACAATATACAAAATATTTCCCCACTTTACATAATTCATATAGAGAATTATATAACGTATTCCTCGTATTACACGGGGATCTATTGTAGCATACATAGTTAACACGTTCGCGAATCCTGCATTGTTAAAATACGATCGCGCACGATTGCGTTACGCGAGCGAGAATCGGGCATTACGATTCGTAACACGCGCAATTATGCCACATCGGAGAAAGTGAAATCGCGAGGAAAATTTACGGTCGCCGCGTTCGTGTCGCTCTCAGCGAGTTCTTCACATTTTCTGGATGGACTCCCGCTTTAGCGCGAGATCCGCGTCTCTCGAGGATTGAGAAATCTCTCCTCGTTTCACACTGATATCTCTAACTGTTAATGCAAAAAGTCTGATCTGGTTGATTAAAACAAATATTAAAATTGCAATACTACAATTTGATTTAAGAAAAAAAAACTGCGAGTGAAAGGGGATGACCTTAAAACAAAGTCGTTGCGTATACCTATGTATATATTTTTGTCTATAAAATTTTAATTTATACATTTCAGCTCATAATCTATTTTTCAATTTTGATTTTAATCAACGCACGTGTGAATTGTATAAAATTTATTTCTAATTTGATCTCCTATGTGTGTAAAACGCTCTATTGAAAAATTTACAAAATGCGACTTACAGACCTATCTGTGATCTCTTTAATTATTCGGGTTACTATATTATTATTATTTATTGAATAAAAGGGTACAGCCATCAGGTACATGCCTATTAGGCTCGTATGTTCACAAATCGAGTAGTAGATTTCCGAAAAAAAAATTCACCCCTATCGAACTTAGAAAATTTTTGTCGACAACCGGCAATTTAATTGAGAGTTCTGATAGCCCCCCAAAAAGTTCTATCAATTATCCTTAATCAACCATAGTGCTAAAGTTAATAATAAAAAAGTTATACGGCTTTAAAGTTGCGAAAAAATGTGAAGTTAGCCCCCTATAACTTCAAGTGATATTTTCGATGCTTTAAACGACGGAACTATTTCTAAAATCGATAGAGAACTCTAGAACTCTTGAGGGGGCAGCCAGAACTCTAATAATTTTTTCAAAATTTAGAAAATGGGGGGCTAACTTCACATACTCCGACTCCTGTACTACCATATTAATTATTGGCGTTTCCTGACAATGGTTTTTCTCTCTTAATTTCTAGTTTCCATTGTACGGTCCTTTAGAAACGGAAAAGTGAGAGTAAGCGAGAACAATGCAGATCAATATGCTCGCGCATTTAAAAAAAAAAAGAAGAAAAAAATGTGTTGAATACAACTTTAATAAAGGTAGAATTTTGAATAAAGCAGTTCTCTCTCATTCTCTCTCGAAATATATATATGATTAATTACAAATAATTAGCATTTCTCTAATAGTAATAATTGGTTAATGATTCAATAATTATGATTATTTATTTTCGTTATATTAAACGACAATTAAATATATATAATAAGATAAGGATGTATAACAAGATTACATCTTCTAATTTATTTCTTCATAATGCTTTATTGTTTCTCTAATTTATCCATCACGATGCTATTTGATCTCAAAGAAAATTAATTATTCTTGTAATATTATTATATGCTGGCTTCAAATTTTTTTATCGAATTTTTATATTTTGGCGAATCTTTTAACGCAATATTTGTTACACACACATACACAACACATATACACAAACACAGACGCACGCACATTTATTTTTCGGTATTATAGAATTCCAATTTTACAAGTAAGTTTTTTGTTGTTGTACTTTAAATTAAACATGCCTTTTACGAAGAAATATTCCGAAGAATTTTTACCTCGAGCAATATAATTATAGCATGGCTTTTATTTATTAAGAACAATAACTCGATCACGTGCCTCCATGTTTTGCGAGATTAAAATTTAAACTTTAATTTTAGGATGAAAATTAAAATTGTTGACCTGTTGTTCGTGAGTAATAAGTAATTGAAAAACTTGACCTAGTCGTCCAGATCAAAATGATATTAAAACGATGAAAAATTCAATGCTACGAAAAATTGAAGGCTACAAGAAATATTACTCAAGCATTTAATATAAGAAAAAAAGAGTGTAATGTACCTGTAAATGTACCAAGTATAGCAATCGAGGTTAACCACTTCATAGCTATTTCGGCATGACTGTCAATTAATGCTCGCTTTTACATCACTGTCACGTTTCTGCCTTAAAAAACCGCGATTGATGGCTCACTATATAATTTAAATGGCCCAAATCCATCAGCTTAATCTATTTTCAATCTAATTCGAATTCATGTTCAATGTGTTTACATGGTAAATAATTTCAAACAATAATTAAAATGAGAAATTAGGTATGAAGCGTCTGTGTTTATCGAGCCGTCCAATAACACTAATGATGCGTTAAAAATTTCTAGAAGCTGTGGGAGTAAAGAAGCTTACACAGAGAGAATTTTCTTTTAGAATTTATCCTGAAAATCATAATAGTCGAGGGACAACATAGTATTTCGAATTTTATGAGAGTTTCTCTGATTAGAAGCTGTGAGAATAAAGAAGCTTACCCAGGGAGAATTTTCTCTTAGAATTTATTTTGAAAATCATAGTAGTCGTGGGACAACATAGTATTTAGAATTTTATGAGAGTTTCTCTGATTAGAAGCTGTGAGAATAAAGAAGCTTACACAGGGAGAATTTTCTCTTAGAATTTATTTTGAAAATTATAGTAGTCGTGGGACAACATAGTATTTCGAATTTTATGAGAGTTTCTCTGATTAATATCTATCATAAAATATAAAATATATTTGATTAATTTTACTAAAAAATATATAGTAAAATTTCAATAACTTTAAAATATGTTAAAAATTTATGAGATTCTTTAAGTGTTTTAAATAAAATAGATGCCAAAAATGGTAAAAATCATGTAAAATATTTTATATAAATTTTTCAATGCGATATTTTCAATCTGGCTTAATCGCTCATGATAATTTTATCATGCAGCATTGGTAATTTTTGGCTTATTAGCAAACATAATAAAATTTTTACTGAATTTTGCGGTAAAATATAACAAAAAATTCTCCCTGTGTATAATTTCAAGTTTAATGCCATTACTCCCAATGACATTGATTCCCTTAGCATATAATTGTACGGATAATGATTTTACGTAATTTGTTTTTGCCGTGAGATTTTCACGTGCGGTTGGCGTCCTATTGCGGAATCGACTAATGTACACAACACAGACATTATACTGATTGTGAATCGCGCGCTGAGTCTCTCGCTAAACGGAATACAGATAATCCACCGAGTAGCTGTCATCATACCTGCGTGTGGAGAGGGGTAACTAACTTTCAGTTAGTCACCCGTGGTTAGATTGTCGCGTTAATTGTGAAAGAGTATTGTTAAATATGCAGTAGTTTTCGTGCCGTGTGTCAAATACACCGCGAGGGAAAGGCTTCTGCTTTTCGTTCTAACAGAATGCGGCCCGCGAATCGTAAATTCCAAGTCAAACATCCAGCTCTGTTTGAGAAACGTACAGTTGCGGTCGAATCTTTATGCGGTTTACCGCATACTCGATAACTCATTAGCACCACGATGTTTTCCTAGCCTACTCTTTTTAATACGATAAATTTAAGTACGCGATATATAATACCTTTCTCGAGAAAAGAATAATTAATAATTCTACGAGGAAATTATCTTTTCCTTGTCTTCATTCAGCTACCTAGACATTTATTAAAATTGACGTAACTTTGATAATTGACAATATTCTACTTAATTTTTAAAAAATCTAAATGAATTTTTATGTAACTATTTATATAATTATATTATGTAATTATTATATTTATTTATTATTATTTATTTACTACTATTATTTTATATATTTATATAACTATTTTTTATATGATTATATAATTATTTTTGTAACATCAATAAATTATCCAAGAATTTCAATAACTTTTAATAACTTCTAAAAATAACAGCTCAATTTCGCTATTATATAGCTGTATATAATTAAAGTTTCGCTTCATTAAGCTGAGAATTTCAGTCCACTTTGTTCATTATTATAAGACTCGGAAATGTTCATTAAATCGGCGATTGCCATATCGGATATTAATAACACCCCAGTGCCCATTTCCTCTCTTTCGCAGCTTCTCTCATCGAGAAAGGTTCGCGCGGTTCAATAATAGCAGCGGTCAATAATATCGTTTCACCAACTACATTTTCAGATTATAGTGTTCTGTTGACTGCTGCGCGTGTAAATTAAACACATTATTACATGTAGAAAACAGAAAAATAGATTTACCAACACGTATCATCTTGGTCTTTTAAATTAAAAAGTAACAATTTACAATTAGTAAGATTTAATTTTAGATTATCAAATTTCCTCATTTCTTGTAACAAATTTTAATTTGTTATTTATTCATCTATTTGTTTATATTATATCATTATAATATATTTTATTAATTAATAATTGGAATTCTTTTAAGTCGCCGGTAGATAAATTAAAGAAACAAATAAAATTATTCGACCAAAACTGGCAAATAGATATTTTTTATTTAATTGAAAATCACGACGTTTCGACCATATGATTGTGGTCCTTATCAAGTGATATAATATTTACCCAACGCAATTTATATCACTTGATAAGTGATACACAACCATATGGTCGAAACGTCATGATTTTCAATTAAATAAAAAATATCTATTTACCAGTTTGATCGAATATTTTATGGAATTTATATTTTATTATTAAAATAATAATTAGATACTTAAAAAGTCGCTAGTAAAATTTTAAAATAGGAACGAAGTAAAGTCGACCCAACTAGCCAAAATTATATTTATTTAAAAAACACACAACGTTTCGACCATATGGATGTGGTCCTTATCAAGTGTAATATTCATTAGTAGAGGTGCAGCCAAATTAACGATAACGTCAACTTTTCCATAATATAGTTACAACATATTTAAATAAACATAACATAAATTCAATTTTGTCAAAACATTTGAAAGAGAGAAAAAGAGAAAACGATCCTATCGTTATGATGATTCGTCAAAAACAGTTTTTGACGAATCATCATAACGATAGGATCGTTTTCTCTTTTTCTCTCTTTCAAATGTTTTGACAAAATTGAATTTATGTTATGTTTATTTAAATATGTTGTAACTATATTATGGAAAAGTTGACGTTATCGTTAATTTGGCTGCACCTCTACTAATGAATATTACACTTGATAAGGACCACATCCATATGGTCGAAACGTTGTGTGTTTTTTAAATAAATATAATTTTGGCTAGTTGGGTCGACTTTACTTCGTTCCTATTTTATTATTATTTATTTATAATTAACGAAAACTTCCGAAACTCACATCTCTTTTCCGGAAAAGAATTTATTTATTATCTATTTAAAGTGAAACGCGTATTGCAAAACATCGCTTGAAAAAAGAGAAACTCAATATTACACACAATGCAACACAAAACATATAATTAAAAAATAATTTTATATAAAATAAACGTGGCGCAAATATACGATTCCCTCTGTCTCTCTCTCTTTCTAGACACGTATTTTTATTACGATCAAAATTACGGAAGGCATCCTTTTCTGACTAATATTGCGCCTAGCCTTCATGATCGAGAGCGCATAAAATTGGCGCGTGAAAGAATTTGCGATAAAACGAGTCGTTGGCGCGTCACTTTCTATAGTAGTAAACGCCCGAAAACCCAAGGCAGCTTCATACGAGAAAAAGATACCCGTGAAACCGGAGATCACCCAGATCCAAGCGGTAAATTGGTGTAATAGGAGGAGAAGGCGAGAGAAAGAAAAAGAACTTGTTTTCAGAGACGCTGGGCGTTGACGGAAAACCGCCGTCATTAAATATGGATTATCGTCAAGAGATCCGGCTAAAAATGATTAATTCCACGGATAGATCGAACGATCGGTGTGACAATGTAATATTTACATATTACGCGTCACGGGATTAATAGAGTCGTCCGAATTAATTTTGTAGAAAGTTTCATTGAGAAATCAGTGACGCAAGATTAACGATAAAATTTACATATCTATATTAATTATGTTGAAGCCATAAGAGAGTATTTATTGTAAAAAGTGAAAGAAGAAGATACATATTTTCTATTTCTTTCTATTTTATTTTATATTTTATTCGTTTTTATTTTGTCTCGAAATTTATTTTATAGATATCCTATATTTTGCTTCTCTTTATAAAAAAATTTAAAGTTCTTTTATACATTGCATTTTTTAATTTTTTTCTGTAATCTTTTAATAAAGTTGAGTGATTTTAAAATAATCTCTACATTATTTTGATGAATTAATGACAAAAATATCGCAGCATTAGCATTATTGAATGTGCATTACATGAAAATACATATGGTTCCAGAATTTTTTCTCATGGTCATAATAAATTTCGCGAAAACTTTATTTAAAATATAAAATTTCGGTGCATTAAAATTTTTTTTAAATATTTTCAAGAAACGAAACATTCTGTCCATTAACCAAATGCAATTTTATAAACTAATTATATAACATTTCAAAATTCCTTTCAAGAGCATAAAGTAGATAACATTTCTTTAAAGAGCATAAAAGGCTTTGCTCTTTAAAAAGCGTGTTGAAATTATTCCCTGCAATGTTTCGCTGAAATTCTGACGTTTTCAAATTGAAACATGTTCTACTTTATCGAAAAGAGTGTAGTATACATATAACAAAATTATTACATAGCATTATTATATAACGTTATTAATATTAAAAAGATATGCAATATTTAAGTAATATAAAATGTTTCTGATGTATTTAATCGTTTGAAGTAGCGTAATATCGGATCTTCCATTGCGGTACATCGAGATATTTCCGCGTCATTCCGCAATTATGTACAATTGACTGTCCACGGACAGAGTAAACACGTACCATGCCTCGAATATGAACTATCCGCTCGGAAATTTGATCAATATCAGGGAGAGACCAATTTATACAATCAAGATATTTTCACGGTGAGATGGATAAAAATTACCTCACGACAATTCCGCTACTCTCACGACAACGTCGAAAATTCAGAGTTTCTTTCTTGCGTTACGCGCCTTTTAATTGCGATCCGTCGCGCGAATCGAGAATAATGAAATCGACAGCGATATAAAAATATTTCTTTTTTTGCAATATTCCGTCGTACTTTTTCGCGGTCCCGAGAAGAGGCAGATATTTTAGAAAGTTGTAAAACAATGCTTCCTTTTCTCTTGTAGAGCGAAGCCGCCGATTCGAAAATTCGCCGCATTATGAAAAATTTGGTTCGCCCTGATTTTGCAGGGAACCTAGTGAATTTCAAATGATAAAACGTGAATTGTGCGTTATTGAAAAATATATAAAATTTAATGCAACCGTTGTATTTTCCTGAATGAAAAAAATAATCACCCACGCAATATAAAAGACACGTAATGTATTGTATATTATGGATAACGCGATTGTGTCATATGTTGTAATAAAAGCATATACAGAAAAAGAGAAAATATGACATATATAGAAGAGAAAATATATTGCAATGTACGATATGTTGACTATCATCATGTGAAATTTAAATATATTTTGCGAGATATTTTGTTTATACATGTGTATATCCCGCTGTGCAGTTTTCGATTTATTAATTTTGTAGAAGTGTATGTAACTGCTAGATGAAAAATTGCGATTACGAACACAATAACCGCTATAAATTTTTGTTTTAAATTAACAAAGTATTTATTGAACGTAAATCGGAAAATAAGTAAACATTTTATATAGCAATAATGCCGTATAAAAATGCAAATTTGATTAAAAAATTGAAATAGTCATTCAAAAGATACCGTGATATGGAGAGAAAAATTATAACGTTATAAAAATATAAAAATTTTAATCGATACAATAATATAGTTTTCGAATTAAAATTAATTAATTAATTCTAAAAAACTATCTTTAAAATTAAAAGATTGAAAGCAATCATTTTTTCTATTTTTAGTCTCATATTTCTAGCTATTTTTTTGGCAAAGATTTTAAAACAATACTATTACAAATATGTATTTTATAAGGACATGTGATCATAAAATAAAATTGGAGTAAATGTATATTAATGTATACTTATATCGGATTTATATAAATCATAGATGTAACAGAAAGTTTATTATTTTTGTGAGTATCCGCTAATACATCCTGAATTTTTAAGCATGCGTACACAGCATCATGTAATAGTAACGTGATGTAAATCATTTGACATCATTCGACGCACACAGTATTTCTAGCGAATCAAAATTTTCGAGAATATTTTCATCAACGAGAGAGATTTCTCTTTCAGGAATACGCATAAACTAAACAGATCAAATGTCACGAAATTAATATTTTCATCTAATCTGCATTTTCTTACTTTTTCTTGCTCGATAACGTTACGATATTATCTAAAATGGATGTTACCTAAAAAGGAAGGAGTAGATTGGACCAACATTGCACGTCGATTTCCTGGATCATAACGATTCATGTTAAATCGAGTGGATATGGTTGAATGCACTTATACGTAACGTTACGTCAACATAACGTCAAACATCCTTACGTGAGTTTTAATCCGGATCTGTGACGGTCAGTGTTTATTGCTCCATATGAGAATATCTGACGTTACGTATGATGTGCATTCAATCTTATCTCGATGCTCCAATATCCACAACCAGAACTGAAAAGAGACATCAGTGATGTCTTAATCCTTTCTCTCGACCTGTTTTCGAAACAAATTCGTCGCGTGTGCGCGATCACAGATCTAACTTTGTAAAATTGCGTGATTTAAATCAGCGAAACGCTGATTGGTCCACGGAACGGTAGAATCCGAAGATTAATCTTGAAGATATCGCGGTTGCTTCATTCGTCACGATTAAACAAATCGTAAAACGGGACAGCGTCGTAAAAATATACTAATGATTTGACACCGGATATATAAAAGGTTGCGGTATTCCGCGACAAATAAAATTTCGCACGCGTCATTTCTCCTATTACGTTAGTGGTTCTAACGAAGAATTTTATTACTCATCTAATACACGATACGAAATAAAAGAGAAAATTTTCTAATTTTTTTTATAATTAATAGATATTATATTTTTATTCAAATAATGATTTATTTAACTTTTTATTTAAATAATTTTTTATCTCATAATATTATATTTTCGTTATTTCATTATTGGCATATATATAATTTTATTTATATAAATAATGATAAAAGAAATAAAAACATTTTACATTAGTTAGAGAAATGTTTTATTTATCTAAAGGATATATTAAATGAAAATAAAGAACTGAGAAAGAAACTGAAGTAAACTGAACGTAATTAGAAAAAAAATAAATCATACATTAATATTTGTTTTAATTAATATTTTTTAAATATTTTCACATTTAATAAAAATTCAAATATAAAGTACTACGTCAATATTATAATACCGAGCAGTGTAAATAATGAGAATAATGCAAATAATGAATAACAAATAATATGAATAATGAATAATGTAAATAATGGATATAATATCGATAACGAATAATACAAATAAAGAATAAAATGGATCTCTTTTGTTAAAGAGTAAAATTTTAATTGAAATAACAAAGTAAATAAAAATGTATTGTAATAATGTATTCATCTCTTCTTTAACGTATCAAAAATGGCACGTACCAAGATCAACTAGGATCTAATTAATCACGTTACACGCGAAGAGAAATTTGATTAATGATGTACGAGATCTTCGCACTCATTCATTGTAATTTAATAATGAAATGCGTTAAACGCACTGTCGCGTACGCACTTCTCGAAATACAAAAGCGTAACGTAATTACTTTGATGGCGCGATAAAATGTTTAACATATATTTTGCTGCGTAACGTGACAACTTGAAGTTTTCAACGTTTCACTAATTCAATCACTCGTACATCGCACATATATTTCGATCTACAAACGATTGTGCGATACTTCAACGCGCGTAATGCACCAAATCAAATTAAATATTAGAGTACACATGTGTTCAATTATTTCCAATTTAGTTATCTTCTCGGGACAATCGGTTTCGCTATGTTAAATGTACACAGAAATGATTATGTACAATTATGTTCTGTTATGTAAACACAATTTTGGAACATTTAAGGCTAAAATTATAGAAAGAGTTATTTTAATGTAATTTATTATACTGTTAGCTAGAGCATGTAACGTATACTATAAAAGTTTAAAATTAAATATATATACATATGAATATGTATATTACATATAATAACACAACAATAAAAGAAGTAATTAACGCTATTACTCTAAGCTTTAATTAAATACAAAACACTTTGGCCTATTATGTATTATCATTTCATATTAAATTATGATTAGGAGAGTAAAATTTATATTAAAAATTTATATATATATATAATTTTATATATTAATAAATAGATAATTTATATATTAAATATATATTAAGCATTTTGATATATTATATTAAAATTAAGTAATATTATCAATAAAATAAATAACTTATGTTGTAAATAAAAAGACACTAACAAATTTTTATTATTAGTTATTTAATTTTTAACAATATCGATAAAAATCGACATCTTTTATACTCTGCTTGAACAAACAAATCATCATCTCAGTAAATTTCATTCGGACAGGACGTAACGGTACATTAAGTCGAATCAGTGAAATCTGTCCTAATTCTTGAAGTAGCAACTTCGCTCCCTTTCATGAAATTCTTGTCACAATTTTGTTTTGTGTTTACCTACTCTACATTACGACTTCTCGGTCAAAGACGATCGTTGACCAAGAGAGTAGAGAGTCAAGATTTCGAGGTTTCGAAATGACTAAATCGCAACCGGGTAAATTACATAACCCGGAAATTATCATAATTCTGTAATGTTTCAAATATACGACAAGGAAATAATGCGTAATAAAGATGGAAAAGTAACGGAGCAATTAAATTTCTATACGGAAATTATATCGAATCTATAAAATTACGAAATTATATCCGCGTATATTGCTTATAAAGTTGTACAAATTTCTCATATTACAGTCTCGAATAACAATTTACATTTAACTCGAGCGCGAACGCTTCTAACATAGATCCTATGATCAAATCAATCGCATCCTGCCATTAAATCCTGATTCTCCTCGATACACTTACAAGACCATAAAAAATCAAACTCGTTCTACGGAACACATTCGAGATGACTGTAAATTACCTAGTTACGCGTATATATAATCAACGAGTGAACAGGGAAAGGCGATCGCCGGTAATCGCCGATAAGTCAATTGTAATCTCTCAAATAAAGTGAAAGGAAGCCTTTTATCCTCTCTCTAGATCGAGAAGAGAATTTCACTTGTTTTGTTAAGGAAATTTTGATAAATAGATAACATCGTAGTGTTAAACCAACAGAATAATATCCTTGAAACGAGAGTTTCATCGTTGAATTATCGCGTGCGTAATTCATAATTCATAATTATTTATTTACAGTATTTTTATTATATTTCCTTTTCTTTGTCATCCACTAAATATCGAAATACAATTTTATCAATAATTTGTTCATTCTATTATCAATAATAATTATCAGTAGTTTACTCTATTATCAATAATTTGTCATATTATTCAGATTTATGTTTATCTATTTATTCATCCATATAATTTCTATTAATTATAAAAAAAACGAGAAAGAGTAAAAAAAATTATTGTTTCAGTAAGATTTTCCTTCGACAAAATTTCGATCCAACGACACCGTTACGATTATAAAATTTCCCAGGTCATCGAGATCGGCCGATCGAATCGAAAACGAGTCGTTCGTTTCTCCGCGTGCGAACAGGCGTATTATAGATATGCGCGGGCAAACACACATCTTCACGGGCAACCGTGATCGACGATGAAGAACCTGGTGGGAGGCAAAACTCTCTCTCTAGAGCTCACAGCTGATCATTAAAGTGCCGTTGGCACAGTCAAACTTTCACGCTCGGCGATACGCGAGCTTCGCGAGCGAGTTGTACATACAAGACCTACGCGCTACCGATATTTCAAGGTCCGCGCTTCCGTCCGATCGACGTCCATCCGGCCGCGAAGCGAGACGATGCGCGAACGGGACGGCGAGATCAGCTGACGCGATTCGAAAATTTAAATTGTCGATAGGGCGGAAAAAGTTGAGATACACTGGAATAGATATATGTGTGACAGAAATCATCGACCCTCCAGTAATGAATTTCTTCGCGAAATAGCTCTGAAATTAGAACCTTACTTTATCGATAGTTTTTGTGCAGCGAAGCATATTAATTTGAATTCGATAATTTCAGATTACTCGGACAAAGATCGTTTTTTTTTGTGTGTGTGGGTGCGGTTCTCGTTGAATTGCAAATTTTACGGACGGATTTGATTAATTATAGCAGATAAAAATATCGAAAAGAGCAAGCGTATAATTTACAAGAATATTAATATTAATATTTAAATGTACAAAAGTATGGACTCTCTTTCTCAGTTTACAAATTGCAGATCGAGGAGGAGAAATTAACTGGACCTCAATTTAAGATATTCAGCTTGAGAGAGACGATTCGCTCATTTACATATAGTATAATTTCACGTGTGCCAAGAAATATCTCAATCTCAAAAGTTTTGAATGAAGACAGACGCGGTGGTGATAGACGAGAGACCGCAGGAGGCGGGAAATAGCATATATCGAATATTTTCAAGATCGAATTATCACCACGGGCGATCGCGCGTTTATGTGAGGCGTGCGTTATTAGTGAAAGTCTGCGTTCAGTTTGAAGATCAGGACTGGCGTCGCCGAGGAATCGGCGTGAAAGGGGTAAAGAAGGTCAGAGGAAAGGAAGGATTAAAGAGTTCTCTTCGCCTTCGGTCCCCGGAGAAAGGAACAGAGTAAATTGAGCGAAAATTGACGGAGTGATCTCGGCGGCGAATGTACGAATTTTTCAACCTCGTACGAGAGATCGGTGTAAACGCGAATCGGTTTTAAAAAGTCTCGCGCATCTCGAGAGCCATCCTCTACTCCGGTACTTCTCCTCGGGCGAATACTAGACCGGAAGAAGAAGTTCAAGTACTCTTGGACGAGTTGCTCAACGCGAGAGGAATGGAAGATACGCGGAAGAGATACGCGAAACTACACCGAAGCTTCTCCTCGAGAGCTATCAAGAGCAAAAAGATTCCCGAAGAATTATTAGATCGAAGTTTAGATCGGATATCTCTTGTAAGATCGTGACTTCGCAGTGTCGCGTCTAAGAAATAAAAAGTCGCCCGCAAAAACATGGATAGCCGATAATAAATGGAGAGATTTTTCACCGAGTTGGTTTTTTGCAAATTGACAATATTTTAAACGGATCGTGAGAATTGGAAAAAAAGAGAGAAAAGAAATATTGACGTTGTCTGATTGTATAAAACATATATGCGCACGTATTATATGCATACAGATCAAAGCGTGCGATAAAGAGTGAAAAGCAACTCTTAAACTGAGTACACTTTTATGTGCGTTTTTTTCCAACTTTTAAGTCGAAATAGAGAGAATCGATTATGAACGAATTAAATCTATATCTATTCTTTGAAGGCGATATAATAAGTGTGATACTACATGTTCGCGAAATTTATAGAAAACAATTGATTTAAGCGGATTTAATAATTGAATAAATATTTGGTAAAAGTATTACGCGATTTTCTTTTGTGCTTATATTACAATTTCGACATTGAGATGAATATCAAAAAGGTATAAGTAAAAGTTTAATGAGATAAGCTCTCCAGAAAGCTCGTCGGCTATCTACTACCTTTCAGCATTTGTAAAGACACTTGAAAACAGCGTGACTCTCTGTTACATAATTAATTTGCCAATCTGCATAAGCAAAACTCGTTTACTCGTAGAAATTTATACATCGAGGAAGAAAGCGAGATCGATAAAAAGGCCGACGAGATAGTTCCTGAATTACACAATCGACAAACTCTATTTCTTCTCTCAACCAAGAATAGAAAGAGAGAGAAAGAGATTAGAAAACTTTATATTTACGATCAATCTTTCATTCGGGAGAGTCAAAAGAATCCATTTATCGAATGGAATCTTGCATAGTGCAGAGAGAAGATCCTTGCAAAAGATTCCGGCAGTAAACTTGGCGCACAAAGCGAGATGGCATCTTTGAAACCAATCGCGCTTGCCGGAACTGAATGAAGATTGAAAGGGACCAGTAAGATTCCACCATAGACATTCAAATTTCAGGTCGAAAAATTTTTTTTCGGCGGTGCATTAGAATGACAATGCGCTTCCTAGCTTGATGAGGCTACTTGTTTATAACACGAGAGAGACTGCTCGTTTCAGAGACCGCAGATCATTATATCGGTGTGTTTGAGGGGAAGAGAGAGAAAGAGAGACAAGAGTGAATTCCCGAAACGCGCGCGAGATTAAGGAGGCGAAGGATGCGCGCAGCATCAGTCGTAGAGACGACCGGCGATCGGGCGAGACACGAAGCGAGAATCACGGAAGGATCGCGATCGCGACGTGATTAATCGGAAGGAAACCGTCCGCTCTTCCTTGTCTGTCATCTGTCATCGATCAGCTGATCGGAACTGACAGATCATCCTTCACCGGTCTCTCGGCTTCATTGACGCGCAAAGGCGCGATCCAGCGAAACGATATGGACATGTCCGCGGTGCCGGACCTATGCGAGATCGTCCTTCTCTGCTGAGAAGGTGTCGCGATATATCCTCGCCGTGAGAAGAGCGAGAGGAAAAGCGAGAGAGCGTCGATAAGCGAGATTATCGAGTAAAGATGACGGGTCGCATCGCCCTCCTTCTGGGCTCCATCTCTATGCTGATCGAGCCTCTGCTAGGATACAACGTCCTGCTGGCCACCATGGGTGGTACCAAGTCTCATACGGTGCCCTTCGTCGCCCTTGGTACGAGCCTGAGTTCGCGGGGCCACAACGTCACGCTGCTGAGCGCTTTCTCCGGTCCCGCGGCGAATAATGGCCTTCACGAGCTGGTGCCGTCGATCCTCGAGGTGATTTACGATTCTACTCCCGCACAAACTCTCGATACCCCTGTTTCCTTCCTCCTCTCCTCGTTCGGGGGGTAAAACCGCGACCCTCCAAAACCACCGCGGGCTATCGCTCTCTCGCCGTCCAATTTGGCTCTTGACCCGGCTAATTTTATTACACGCAGTGTAATTTACCAGTCGTGTGTTCGCTTATACGATACTCTCGTTGATTATCTCCTTTCTTAAATCTCTCGTCTACGGACTTTTTATTTATATTTTTTTTGTAGGATATATAGGCGGGGCAGCTTTCGAGCTTTATAATGGAACATTTCGAATAATATTAAGATTTATCGCGCATTGACTGTAAAAGTCAAGAGATGCAATGGGAATAAGCTTTTGAATGTTTTCATCCTCTGTTCGTAAAATAGCAATAATTTAAGAAACGTTAAAAATTTTTTTTTTTATATTTACCCTCCTTTCTTGTACTAACATTTTATTTCTACTGGAAAAATTTACAAAAGTGTCTTAAAGATAAATCCTTTTTTTTCTGTGAAACTATCTTGGGGAAGACACGACCTTCGAAGTTTGATCCCCGAGCTGCGAAAGTTGGACGGATCGAAATTCAAAGTTTTTGGATTAAAGTGCCGAGAAAGAAAGATTTATTTATTATCCTCGCGCATAATTCTCACTGCGCAGGCATACGTCGAGAACTTCACGTCCGAGTGGGACCTGGTGGGCGCGAGATTCCGGAACGAGCTGCCGATCTCGCCGTGGGACGCAATGAGATACGGCTGGGAGTCCTGCGAGGCGTTGCTACGAGACGCGGCGTCGACTGCCGGTCTGAGAAAACCGGATGGCAATCCGCGAGCGCGATGGGACGTGGCGGTCGTCGACGGCGCCTTTCCCGAGTGTCTGCTGGGGATCCTCCACGGCGAGAATGTACCGACGATAATGCTCAACACGGTAATAAGCTGTTCGCCGAACCGCAAAATCCGTGACGGAATCTCTCTTCCCCCTTTCTCTCACCCCGAGTAATTCAAATTCTGTTGGAGAGCTGGCTTGTTTCCCTATCTCGCTGTGTCAACAGTCGACTCGGCTTCTACTTTAATTACTTGTGATGTGTATAATTTTACTCATTATGTATATATAGATATGTCAATCATGGAACGATTAAGATGGATTAATTCGTATATATAAATTGTAGATAATACAAAAGAGTGATGCAGGATTATATTGTAATTCTGAATCGCGCATCTCTTTATATTAGAATTATCGAGATATTTTAAATATGATGATGCAATAACATTTATAATATATATAAAATACATATAATATATTTATATATATTATATATAATACATTTATAATATATTATATAAAATATTAATTTTTTAATTACTTTGCATTTACTAATGGTTAAATATCGATAAGCTAATAATTGCTTACTTCCTGGAAAAGCCTAACAACTTGAAATACGAAGCTTAAAGTGGATTTTTCATATCAACCCCAGTCAAAATTTTATCCCTATATTGAATTCTTAATTATTTATTTTTATGAGAGAGAATTCTAGAAAATTTCAATATATTTAATTTATATAAGAATTGACTATTTTGTACATCAACAATTATTAACAAAAAGTTTTTTATTTAATGATTTAAAAGAGAAGGGGCAAAACTATAAATTATAAAGTAGTTAAAAAAAAAGATACTTTGAGATTGCTAAATATCAAAGTAAATATTAGATTGAAAAAAATAGATCGCAAATACGAGACTTTAACTCGAGAATGAGATGTTCGAAATAATAATGACGTAAAGTTCCTTCTTTTTACTGCACGATTTCATTTACCGAAAATATATATAACGATGCCAAATAATTATATACATATATTCATCGTGATTATCTCACGAATATGGAATGTACAAAAACACAGCTTGTTTGTCGTATCCTGACGTTTACGTGTATAAATGAAAAGCAAACGATGAATATCGTGTTATTTTCGCTCGACTATGTGTAACTAATATGACGATGCGCGAAATAATCGCTTCCTTGAATAAATAATTTATATACGTCTCTCTCGAGGTGCTAAAATGGTTTTAGAAACTTACGAGCTAAAGTTAACTATTTTGTTTGTATATCGATTTTGCGCTGCTTTCGTCATTCGTTTGTTTAATGACGATGCGTGATTATAAGCGAGTTTTTACGATGATGGCGGGTCGGCGCACTTTTTTTTTCACTTAAAAGAAGAACATTATTTTTCTCCGATTTTTCTTCTCAAAATTGACTCGTAGAAAATCAGTCGCATTTGACGTGCATCATTAATAATGGAACAACGATATGTTATGTTGTGCAGGTGGCACTTTACAGCGGATCCATTACGCGACAAGGCAATCCGTCACCCTGGTCGGTGACGCCGTATTTCGGCAAAGCGATTACGCAAGATATGAACTTTTTCCAAAGGGTCCAAAACGTGGCGGCACAGTTCACTTTGAAAATTATGCATTGGATCACAGTTTCCATTTATCTTCGGCCGACTCTTCAGAAGTATCTCGGTGAGCGCTTGAACTGTCAACTTTTCGCGCATTCTTCTTTCTTCTTCGTTGACGTTTTATTGGTGAAAGTTAGCGCGCTACGCTATAATATACATAATCTCGTGCACACATCTCTTATTTGTAGTCGGATACTCGGTAACTAACAATGAGCGTGGTGATTTTTTTGCTTTTGACAGGTGATCATATACCCGACGATCTGTACAGTTTAACGGCGGAGGTCCCTCTGACTTTGCAAAACAGTCACTACACCGTGGCCGATTCCGTGCCCTACTTGTCAAACGTCGTGAACGTCGCTTGCCTTCATTGTAGACCGGCGATGCAATTAAATTCCGATTTGGAGTCCTTTCTGCGACGTGGTAATATTCTTCTTTCCTCTCTTTCACTTTTTATTTATTTATTTATTTTTATTTTTTTCGTAAAATTCATATTTCTTTAATTAGTTGCCTAAAGCTTTTATATCTCAGAGCGAAACTATCGTGAAAAATAACATTTTAAGCATTTATTCGTATAATAAAATATATCTTTTTTTTTAATTAAAATATTTTTTATTAAAATATTAATTTTATTTTATTTAATTTTTATTAAAATATTTTTAATTAAAATTTTTGTAAATAAATGTTGTATACCTAGAGAGAGACAATAAAAATCACCAATAAATTTATATTATTTTAAGTGATTAATAAAACTGCTACATATTCGCGCTCTTTGTAATTGATTTTAGATTCCTTCCAGCGTAAAATTCTCTCGTTTAAGCTTCTCATGTCAGTGTGACGACATTTCTTGCATATTACATAAGGGATACCATATTCCATATTTTCGTGTCACGTTGACGCGTTATCTTTCCCTGCGGTGACTCGTGTGACTGCAGCAAGATTGCAAGATAAAAATCTCGGACTAAACGCGGACCGAGATGTTGAGCAAATTTCTGCGCAGGTTTCGTGTTTGTCTCGATGGGATCGTCGGTGCAGGCTTCCGGAATGCCTGAGGCTCTACGGCAGATCTTCGTCGCGGTTTTCTCCGCGCTACCGTACAACGTCATCTGGAAGTGGGAGGGTGCCAAGATCAAAGATCTACCGGCGAACGTGAGAACGGCTGCCTGGTGGCCGCAGCAGGAGCTCCTCGGACATGCCAAACTCCGGGCCTTCGTTTCCCACGGCGGCCTGTTATCCCTTCACGAAGCGGCTTATCACGGCGCCCCGACCCTGGTCCTGCCGGTCTTCTGCGATCACGATGGAAACGCGGCGCAGGCTGGTAAATCATTTCTTTTCGCGGTGAAATTTATCTGCCGCGGCGAAAGAATAAAGGCTGATCGAAAAAAGCTTCGTTTTTCTTTTCAAGAAACTAATAGAAATGATAATAACATATAAGAAAAGGCTACGGAATTGATTTATCATTGATTACGATGACAGGATATACGATAAAAATAGGAAAAATAATTCGAGTCGAAAGAAAAAACTGTAAATTAATTTAAATAAAATTAATTTTAGAGAGTTTTATGTTTTTACATATTATAATTCGTAAAGAATATATTTCAAACATGTAGTGTCGATAAATTATTTTCATTTTGGGATTTGGTTCAGTATATTTTCGTGTATTTATTTAATGCAGATAAATTGGGTTACGCTCTGGTAATGGATTTGGCTGGTATATCCATTGGTACACTTCACGAAGGTATACTTGAAGTCGCTGCACTCCACAACAATTCTTATCGAGAAACAGCTAAGAAGAGAAGCGCGTTGCTACGAGATCTTCCGATTGATTCCAGAGAATTGGCCACGTGGTGGGTAGAACACGTTGCCAAGCATGGAGGAGCCGATCATTTGAAGAGCTCGATCAGGTAATATTTTTTTCCCAACATTATTATACGCTTTCATTCTACTTCTAACCGTTTGCATCTTTTTAAGAAATGGTCTCCTATTCTATATAATTTTGTTTCATCTTGTAATATCTCTTTTCTCTTCTTATTTTCTCACACATCACTCTCATACTATTCTCACTTACTATACCCTCTGGCATTTTTTATACGTCTCATCTTAAAATATCTCGCTCTTATCTTTCTCTCTCAACATATACATATATTCTTTATATTTCTTATTCCATTATTTTCTTGTAGATCCATTTTATCTTCTTTAATCCACATTTACACATCATATATTTTTATTATGTTTCCTCTAATGCATTTCCTCTTCTCCACATTCTTCTTATACTGTAACTATTTTTTTATATCTTGTATATCTTGTGTATTCTTATAAACTCTTCTTATATAACTTTATTAAATATTTTATTTCTTTCTTCTTTTCTCAATTTTTTCCTTTCCTTTTTACTATATTCCTTTTTACTATTTTCTTATTATTTATTTTCCGTAAACTTCATTTTATAATTTTTTAATTTTTCTATGCTTATATTATCTCCCTATCCGATTTCTTGAAAATTAAATAGATGCACATCAAAGCCCAATATTTACATCAAGTATTTCAACTGCATCTTTTCTAGCTCCTTATATTCTCTCCAAATTTTTATTAAAATTATTAATGTATTGCCAAAATTATTAAAATAAATTATAATATAGAATATATTGAGATATGTTCGATATAACAAATAAAATCTCTGATGATGTACAGAATCCTCGTAACGATCGCCACGATTTTTAAGACACTTATCATAATCTGACAAAAAAAGTCATCGACAGATTAGTTTTTAGTCGGCAACAAATTACAATAATAAAAATCAGCCAAACATTTTTTGTTCGATAAAAAACACGGTGGTTTCATCTAAAAAAGTCAAGATGATCTTGCTTTTTTATCAAACAAAAGATGTTGGGCCAATTTTTATTGTTGCAATTGTTGACGATTAGAAACTAATAAATTTTATGACTTTTTTGTCAGATTATTATAAATGTCTTAAAAATCGTGGTGATTGTTACGAGGATTATCCTGTATATCAGAGATTTATTTGTTATATCGAACATATCTCAATATATTCTATATTATAATTTATTTTAATAATTTTGGCAATATATTAATAATTTTAATAAACATTTGGAAAGAATATAAAG
Organism: Prenolepis imparis; assembly: GCF_030444845.1. Classification (NCBI taxonomy): domain Eukaryota; kingdom Metazoa; phylum Arthropoda; class Insecta; order Hymenoptera; family Formicidae; genus Prenolepis; species Prenolepis imparis. Next base: position 6,623,282 of record NW_028141168.1, on the reverse strand, counting down.
AGCTAGAGAAGATGCAGTTGAAATACTTGATGTAAATGTTGGGCCTTGTTGCGTGCCTTAAAAATCGTGGCGATCAAAAACCATTCTGTACGTGCAAAACTGGAGAAATTACATAAATAAAATAAAATGTTTTCAGATACATGAGCACGATCCATTATTACAGTATGGACGTCGCAGTATTTTATATATTGAGTTTAATCCTGATAATTTACGGACTCAAGAAATTGTGCTGGCGAGCGGTAATCAATCAGGATGTCTTCAAGAAGAAAGTAGACTGACAACGAGAGACTATAATTTCATGGAAAATCTTCCGTCAAATTTATTTTATTTATTATAATTAATTTTATATAATTTTATATAATTAATATATTAAATAATTTAATTAATATTAAAATACGTTTAATTGGGACAAAATGGGAATTATAGAAGAGAGTTTTTCGTTCGGCATACAGACTTTTTTTAAAGATCTCTAATATATTTATACGACAACATAATTATAAGTTATTTATAATTCAATATAATAAACTTGTTTAATTTGTATACATCTCGTCTCTTTGTTTATATAAGTAAATTTAAAAATTTATAAATATAAAAGGTAAGATACTTTTATATCTAATATAAAGTGTATAAGTATATTGTATATATTTCTTCTCATTACGAAATGTTTTAATTGCTGATATAACAGGATTTTACCGGAAGATGTTATAGCTGTGTGGCGACTGAATAACAGCTGTTATAGCAGTAATCATGAAACTGCGCTTTCTACATTATCCACATTTTTAAATAAATAATAATAAATTTTACGTTCGTATAATAAAAATCGTTCATTATTATAATGCTTCACTTACAAACTTAGAAATGATCGATATTTTGATATTTATAGATTGTGCGTGTGGTAAATTTCTGTATTAACGTCACCTCCGATTTGCCTTAAAATTTACATGAAGCTTTCTTTTAGTGTAAAATGAAGATATATGATGTTTTTAAGCCGGGCAAATAATATGTTGTCCATGGGAAAAATCATAAAGTGGCGCTTCAAACGCTATTCGCGTTTAGGAACATTTGCAATGAAATTTTCAGTTTTTTATTAGAAAATATAGTTCTAAATCAGAAATAGATTCGGTTAGATTATATCTTCCGAAAGTGAAGCCCCCCCTTCCCGCCCCCGTAGGAGGGACGAAACCAACTGTGTCCATGTATGTACTTTGCAAGATTCACTTCATCTTGCAAAGTATACATGCGTGGACACAATGGGTTTCGCCTCTCCTACGAAGGAAGAGTTCCACTTCCGGAAGATACAACCTAAGTAAATCTATTTCTCATTTAAAACTAATAATTAAGAAAAATTATTTTTGTGGTGGGATGCAGGAAGGGAGGAGAGAAGCTCAAAAGACAAAAGGTTCCTAAACGCGAAAACGCCACATGGCGATTTTTCCCAAAGACAACATATTGTTTGCCCGGCTTAAAAACATCATATCTTAATTGTAGATGAAAAGGATGCTTCGTGTAAATTTTGAAGCAAATCGGAGGTGATGCCGTTAACATAGAAATATACCTTTCGAGTATATAAAAGCATTTACGATTTCAAAAATAATACTTTTCCCAGAGATCATCGATGTCGTCCAAATCTATTAAAGATAAGTCGCAATAAAAACACCATATCTGATCTAAATTGTGGAATAAAATCCCCCCTCTGCTAATTGCTTCTTAGGGTAATATTTCATTCGAGACCATGATGCAAAACTTTGAAGATGAGCTTGATAAAAGCGATACTTTTAAGATGCTTACTACACGAAATGCAGTAACGTAAAAATATTAAGAATAATATGAGTGAGGCCTGAATGAGGTCTCAAATGCTTTCATATTTCGTTCGTAAATTTTACTCGAGTTTAAAAAATTATAGCATATTATTCGAAACGTATTATTATTTTAATTTTTATAACATTTATTATTTAAAAATTTAACTAGCAAAAATTAACGCTTTAATCAGCTGATTTGTGATTAATATCTTTTGACAGAAATCAGCTGATAACTGTCAAAAATTTTAATCGAGTTTAAAGAATTATAACATATTATTTAAAAAATATTATTTTAATTTTTATAACATATTCTTATTTAAAAATTTAATTAGCAAATTAACGCTTTAATCAGCTAATTTCTGTCAAAAAATATTAATAAAACGTTAATTTGCTAATTAAATTTTAAAATAATATCTTATAAAATGTAAAATAGTAATGTTTTAAATAATATGTTATAATGCCTTATTTGCAATTAATATTTTTTGACAGATATCAGCTGATTAAAGCGTTAATTTGCTAATTAAATTTTAAAATAATATGTTATAAAAATTTAAATAATAATATGTTTTAAATATGTTATAATTATTTAAACTTGATTAAAATTTTTGATAGTTCTCAGCTGATTTATTCTACTGCATTACAGTAAATTCCTTCGCTTCTATTTGTTTTCCTTTTCGGAATATGTAATTTCGGAATATATATATCAAGAAGAATATCAACAGAAATTTTGTCACAAAGAGACAAAATGTTTGTGTTTCGTAATATATGAATTTCGAGATTGCATATATTGAGCTATTTCTATATTTGCTTAATTGCTTGAATGTTTTTTCTGTCCACATAATTAAAAAAATTAATGCGCAAGTATAATATAATGCGAACTAGTTCTATAATGTGAAATAGTTCAGTTTTGTATGCAAGTTAAATTTTCAATTAAGAATATCATGTTTCAATTTTATTTTTTATTTATCTTGTTTCTAAAATCAACATTTGTTAACTAACTGCGTGCGATCAAGCTATTAATAACAGTTTCATATTGACATAGAAATTGATCGAATAAAGATTATTAATTATAAAACATTCGTAATATAAATTTATTGTAAAAGTATGAATTAAAATAATGAATTGTGTGTTTAATAGTTTCAATAGTTTAGTGACGAAAAATTTACATTATTCTTTTTTCTCTATTCCAAGATTGAGCAATTATTTTTATAAATTTTATATTATAAAAAAGAGCAACATTTTGGATGATTGAGTAGAAGATTTGACTTATTAACCATAAAAAAAATACTGATATATATTCAAGAAAATCGGAAACAAAATAAAATCGATAATAAAATCAAAAAAATATAAATAGCAATTAAATGTTACTCAAAACAAAGATGCATCGTTTAACAAATAATTTCTGAAATCTTTTTTTATATAAAGTTAACATATAATTTCTTAACTCTTTTTTCTCTCGGAATTGCGCTCTATAGTTAATTTCTGGTGATTAATCTAAATCTAACATATAGAGATAATGTTATATATGTATATATGCAATAAACTCACCGATACGATGCGTAGCAACGAAGCTCTATAGTACAAAGCGTTGATCTGTAACATATAAAAAACACAAATTATATGAATACAAAATAGTTTTCAAAATAATCATACATATATATAATAAATTTTGACTTTATAAATTATCTAATTATAATAAAGTTTAATGTAATAAAATAATGATGTATTATGAAAATAAGAGGTCCCTTATATATTTTGCGATTCCAAAATTCGCTGGTAAGATATTCAGTTATTGCAATCGCAAGTGTGAATTACGTAAACAGATTTCATAATAAGCTTCGTATATTACGATTATCAATACTTAGGCGTATATTTTTCTAGAATCAATAAATAATGATATAAATAATTCGACTCACATTTCGCCGGCACCATTTTTCCTCTGCGTCGAGAAATGTCCTCGTAGAAGCGCAGCTTCGAAACACTTTACACTCGCGTTACTTTATTTCGTTCGCGACGAGCGGCGACGCCCGGATTTTAACCATCACAATCTTCGACGCGTTTCGGTAAAACGTGAGAAACGCGAGAGCTTATTCGCGCACGACCGATGCTCCATTTTCGCGTCGCCGCTTTTTTCAAGGCCAACTTCTCGCAGGGCCTCATCGAACGACGACGGCGACTTCCCCGCGACGCACTCAGGAGTCGCCGATATTCCCGAATTTGCGCTACATTCACACTATAATACACTTTCACATCGTTCGTAATCAACGGTCGCACGTTTCATCGCCGAGAAAGAGAGAGAAAGAGAGAGAGAGAGAGAGAGAAAGAGAGAGAGAAAGAGAAAGAAAAAAAGAGAGAGAGAGAGAGAGAGAGAGAGAGAGAGAGAGAGAGAGAGAGAGAGAGAGAGAGAGAGAGAGAAAGAGAGAGAGAGATTCACGAAAGTACGAGTATTAATTAGTATACGCCGTTAATTATCGTATAAATCCGATCGCGTCGCGTGTACCGACATCGCGATCGCGAGCGCACGCGCGAAATTGATCCCGTCGGCCGGGAATCTCGCGTAACTATTCGTTTATTACTGATTACTGATGCCGGTCAGTGCCAGGTATGGAACGCGCAACACATCGCGACAAGATGGCCGAGTGGAATGGAGGGGGTACGTGCGAGCTCGGCGGCCCGGGCAACCCCCACCACTCCAATTTGGCGATCTTATCGCGACGTGTTGCACGTTCCGTAACTGCAGTCGCAATCGCGATATCAGTACACGGGACGCGATCGGATAATTAACGACGTAAAAATACTAATTAATACGTACTTTCGTGGACCGACGATGAGCGCGCGACCGCTGATCACAAACAATACGGAAATGCAGGCAGCATTCTAGATTGTGTTCTGAAATATATCCACCAAAATGCAGCATTCGACCGACCAATCAGAGACCGAGGATCTCTTTGTCCTGATTGGTCAATCGAGCTCTTCGCGCGAGGTGAATACATTTCCGAACATAATCTAGAATGCTACCTTCTTCACTTCTTCTGCACTTTCGAATTGTTCGTGATCAACGGTCCGCACGCTCATCGCCGCTCTGCGAAAGTACGAGTATTAATTAGTGTCTTTACGCCGTTAATTATCGTATAAATACGATCGCGTCGCGTGTACCGACATCGCGATCGCGATCGCACGTACGAAATTGATCTCGTCGGCCGGGGAATCTCGCGTAACGTGTTAGTTTTTCGCTGGCAATTTGGAGACGCAATACGAAGTCGTTTGTGGGCGAGGGGCGGGGAGGGGGTAGGTGCGAGCTCGGCTCGGCGTCCCCCTCCATTCCAACTTGGCCATCTTGTCGCGACGTGTTGCGCGTTCCATAACTGGCACCAGTAATAAACGAACAGTTACGCGAGATACCGGGCCAACGAGATCAATTTCGCGCGTGCGATCGCGATCGTGATGTCGATACACGCGACGCGATCGGATTGGTACGATAATTAACGGCGTAAAGATACTAATTGATACTCGTACTTTCGTGAATCTCTCTCTCTCTCTCTCTCTCTCTCTCGGGGATGAAACGCGACCGTTGATTACGAACGATGTGAAAGTGTATTATAGTGTGAGTGTAGCTCCAATTCGGGAATATCGGCGACTTCTGAGTGCGTCGCGAGGAAAGTCGCCATCTTCGTTCGATAAGGCTCTCCGAGAAGTTAGCCTTGAAAAAAGCGGCGACGAGTACTCTGCGTTGATACCACTGCTT
>NW_028141168.1:6519607-6617638 GCF_030444845.1 Prenolepis imparis | reverse complement strand
AAGCAGTGGTATCAACGCAGAGTACTGCTCGTCGCGAACGAAATAAAGTAACGCGAGTGTAAAGTGTTTCGAAGCTGCGCTTCTACGAGGACATTTCTCGACGCAGAGGAAAAATGGTGCCGGCGAAATGTGAGTCGAATTATTTATATCATTATTTATTGATTCTAGAAAAATATACGCCTAAGTATTGATAATCGTAATATACGAAGCTTATTATGAAATCTGTTTATACGTAATTCACACTTGCGATCGCAATAACTAAATATCTCACCAGCGAATTTTGGAATCGCAAAATATATAAAGGGTCTCTTATTTTCATATATATATATATATATATATATATATATATATATATTTAATTCATATATATATATATATACTTATTTTCCTTAGACAATATATTTTCACACAAATTCAATTTCAACATTAAAATAAAAAATAATTTAACACTCCTCGATACGATACGCAACAGCAAAGGTACAGTTAGTACACAATATTTGATTTGTACAATAACAAATATACACAGATTGAAAGAGTTTTCAAAATAATTAATGCATAACATATATATATATATATATATATATATATATATATATATATATGTTATGCATTAATTATTTTGAAAACTCTTTCAATCTGTGTATATTTGTTATTGTACAAATCAAATATTGTGTACTAACTGTACCTTTGCTGTTGCGTATCGTATCGAGGAGTGTTAAATTATTTTTTATTTTAATGTTGAAATTGAATTTGTGTGAAAATATATTGTCTAAGGAAAATAAGCATATATATATATATATATATATATATATTGTCTAAGGAAGATTGAAAGAGTTTTCAAAATAATTAATGCTGCAAAAAATAATTTTTATATTCAACTACATTTTTTATTTGTTCTCAAAAAACATATATTTTATAAAAAATTTACGAAAAAAGATATATCTTTCAAAGATATTTCTTTCAAATATAAATTCTTTTTTATTGTAATATATGTATTTGTATTATATACGATATGATACATATAATAAGTAATCCCTGTATGCGTTTAATTAATTATAAACTGATTATATCAAGGTATCAATAACGGTATCAATAATAATCGCCGCAAATTCGTTTTTAATACACAGCAATTTTTTATATAATTATATAAAATTTAGTTGACAAGTGGAATTGTATAATTATTTAAATCATTATTTAAAAAGGAGAATAGAGGTGGTAAGGGTTTTCTTAGTATATGTATTAATTAATCCGCGAGAAATTATCGCTTGCCAATAATCATTTTATATATAATCATTTTATTCTCGTAGTTTAATTGAAAAATCGTGGTTTGGGAGGTGCATGGCATGCATTTAAGGATTTATCGATGGAATTTTTTGACCTAAATAATACACGCGGAGTCATCGAGCGATGACCAATAATCCAAAGTCATTCGATTCTCAATCCAATAAAACAATCAAAATTTATTCCACTCGCAAAACATCTCGTTTTATTAGCGAAACATCGCGTCTTACTGGCGTTTCGAATTTTTTTCTTTCTATCCTTTTCTTTCCTCGTCGTGTCTCATTCTTTCTTATTCGAGTCCACGCGGACTCGAGCTCGAGCGACTTTTTTTTTCCCGTCTTTCTCTATTCCCTTTTTCCTGTCTTTCTCGCGCTTAGATTATCTCTTAGTCCTTATATAATAACGCTCGGCGAGCGAGCACCGGCTCGGTCTCAGTTCTTCAATAGGTAAACAAAAATTTGAAACTAGATATGCCGACTACCTTTCTCACGATTTTCAATGGTTTTAGGTATCGCACATCGCATCTCCAGGTTTGAAACTACATGTCGAACTGTCTTTCAGTTTCTTATCGCGGAGATTTTTGCCTTAGTTACAAATTTCTTTCGTACACATGACTACACGCGAATATATAATATATCGTCAGTGTAGTTTCGAGCATTTTCTACGAGTGTGGGAAATAAATGTATACACATCTTTTAATGTATCAAATCTTTTACTAAATCGTCTCCAAATTGTTCTTTTTTATAATATCAAATTTATAAAAATAATTGCTCAATCTCGCAGTAGCGAAAAAAGAGTAATGTCAATTTTTCGTCACTAAACTATTGAAACTATTGAACACACAATTCATTATTTCAATTCATAATTTGACGATTTTATATTACGAATGTTTTATAATTTATAATGTTTATTCAATCAATTTCTATGTCAATATGGAACTGTTATTGATAGTTTGATCGCAGTTAGTTGACAAATGTTGATTTTAGAAACAAGATAAATAAAAAATAAAATTGAAACATGATATTCTTAATTGAAAATTTAACTTGCATACAAAACTGAACTATTTTACATTATAGAACTAGTTCGCATTAAATTATACTTGCGCATTAATTTTTTTAATTATGTGGACAGAAAAAACATCCAAGCAATTAAGCAACTATAGAAATAGCTTAATATGTGCAATCTCGAAATTCATATATTACGAAACACAAACATTTTGTCTCTTTGTGACAAAATTTCTGTTGATATTCTTCTTAATATATATATATATCCGAAATTACATATTCCGAAAAGGAAAACAAATAGAAGCGAAGGAATTTACTGTAATGCAGTAGAATAAATCAGCTGATAACTATCAAAAATTTTAATCAAGTTTAAATAATTATAACATATTTAAAACATATTATTATTTAAATTTTTATAACATATTATTTTAAAATTTAATTAGCAAATTAACGCTTTAATCAGCTGATATCTGTCAAAAAATATTAATTGCAAATAAGGCATTATAACATATTATAACATATTATTTAAAACATATTACTATTTTACATTTGATAACATATTATTTTAAAATTTAATTAGCAAATTAACACTTTAATCAACTGATATCTGTCAAAAAATATTAATTGCAAATAAGGCATTATAACATATTATAACATATTATTTAAAACATATTACTATTTTACATATGATAACATATTATTTTAAAATTTAATTAGCAAATTAACGCTTTATTAATATTTTTTGACAGAAATTAGCCGATTAAAGCGTTAATTTGCTAATTAAATTTTTAAATAAGAATATGTTATAAAAATTAAAATAATATTTTTTAAATAATATGTTATAATTCTTTAAACTCGATTAAAATTTTTGACAGTTATCAGCTGATTTCTGTCAAAAGATATTAATCACAAATCAGCTGATTAAAGCATTAATTTTTGCTAGTTAAATTTTTAAATAATAAATGTTATAAAAATTAAAATAATAATACGTTTCGAATAATATGCTATAATTTTTTTAACTCGAGTAAAATTTACGAACGAAATATGAAAGCATTTGAGACCTCATTCAGTATTATTCTTAATATTTTTACGTTACTGCATTTCGTGTAGTAAGCATCTTAAAAATATCGCTTTTATCAAGTTTATCTTCAAAGTTTTGCATCATGGCCTCTAACGAAATTTTACCCTAAGAAACAATTAGCAGAGGGGGGATTTTATTCCACAATTTAGATCAGATATGGTGTTTTTATTGCGACTTATCTTTAATAGATTTGGACGACATCGATGATCTCTGGGAAAAGTATTATTTTTGCAATCGTAAATGCTTTTATATACTCGAAAGGTACATTTCTATATTCTATTGCAAAATTTGTATTATCTAGCAGTTCTTAATTTTTATTTATTATTTTATTTATAATATATCCAACACATACACAAACGGTAAACTATATATTGATGTTCATCACCTTCGATTTGCTTCAAAATTTACATAAAGTTTTCTTTTGGTCTACAATTAAAATATATGATGTTTTTAGGCCGGGCAAACAATATGTTGTCTTTGGGGAAAAAACTTGTTTTTCCCAAAGACAACATATTGTTTGCCCGGCCTAAAAACATCATATATTTTAATTGTAGACCAAAAGAAAGCTTCATGTAAATGAAGCAAATCGGAAGTGATGAACATCAATATAGAAATTTACCGTTTGTGTGTGTGTATGTGTGTGTTGGATATATTGTAAATAAAATAAGAAATAAAAATTTAGAACTTTGTTAAATAATACAAATTTTGCAATGCGTCACATATCATCAAATGAATAATAACTCGGTATGAATTCAGTGTTTATACAGCAACAAGTATAGTATTTCATATTCATAATATTTCATATTTAAAAAGTAATTATACTCCCTTTTCGGTAAAATTATTCAACATTTCAAACATGAATAAAAGATGGCAAAGCCATTCTTAACACAAAGCTTAATATGCAAAATGACATTTTAACATGTAAAAGTTCCAACTTAAAGATACACGTTAAAAACGTCACGAACAAAGTTAAAAATTAATGAACACTTTCATAAACGAGAGGATGAGTATCTCAAAGAGTTAAAAAATGTTAATAAACATCAAGATTCGCAATTTTATTCTGCACAATAGAAAGCGCACTAATTTAACGACAATTGCGAATTTATATGATACCTACAGATATAAAACATTCAGAAATTTACATAGAATATTGCGATATTTTCTTTGATGAAATAAAAGAGAGAGGGAGAGAAAGAGAGAGATGGCTCACGCGCCCATGTGATCAAAGTAAGAAGTATAATGAGTTGTAAGAGGAGAGGAAGAGAGAGAAAGTCAGGCGGATGAAAGGCAGAAGCGATCGAAGTGGAGTCAAACCAGATGTCGACTATCGATCTCGTGTAATGCGCCAATTACTCGCAAATATTTATCTAAGGAACATTCATTGCTATCGCGGGTTATCTCGTCAGGTATGTCGATCAGCTTTGTTTATCATTAAATGATTTGATACGGTGGCGTAACAGTAATCACTATCTAACACCGTTAATGCGATAAACGAATATATAGATCACGAATAGAGAGATTCAAGAACCCCGCAGCCTTGACGAAGGACAAATAATATTAATCGGAAAATAATCGGAATTATATTTAATCTCGGGATTGTCTCGACATAGAGTAGGACTTTTAAATCATTTAATTTTTCTAAATGGCAAAAATATTTGATCTATTAAACGTAATGACTATTCTGCATATCTCGCAATCAATATATAAGCATCATTAATTTGTTTCGTAAGTATTTAGAAAATAACGAAAAAAACGTATAGAGTTGAATCTTCATTCTTATTCTTAGCACGTCGGGCCAGATGAACTTCTTTTATTCTTACAAGCACTCTTTCTCAGTACCTACTTCATTTCATGGTACATACGTATAATAAAAAACATTTTAATTATCTGTATATAGTATACAAGGTGTTGCAAAAGAAAATACACACAAGATTACATAAGTGAATTTAAAATGTAAAGTGATTTGACGAGATCTAAGAATTTTGTAAAGTTTGCATTTCTATGATACAAAAATGATAACTATATATGCAAATTGAAGGAGGACAGGTAGAATATATTTTGTAAAGATCAAAATAAAAATACGTAAGATAGATAATATTCTATTTTTGCACACAGAGAAAATTTTCTCTTAGAATTTATCCTGAAAATCATGGTAATCGTGGGACAATATGGTATGGAAAGAATTTTATGAGAATCTCTCTGATTAATATTTATCACAATAAAAATAATAATACTTATTATAATAAAATATAAAATATGTTTGATTAATTTTATTATGCAGTTTAGTAAAATTAATCAAACATGTTTTATATCTTATATAGTGATAAATATTATTATTTTTATTGTGATAAATAATAATCAGAGAAATTCTCGTAAAGTTCTTTCCATGTCATATTGTCCCACGATTATCATGATTTTCAGGGTAAATTCTAAGAGAAAATTCTCTCTGCAAAAAATTGCTTCTGTAACAGATTTGAAATAGTAATAGATCTTTTGACCTACATTCACGAAGCATTTCTTTACTCGATTCAATGAATAAATTACGAATATCGAAATATTCCGAAATGACTATTATGACTATTGTGTAAAGACAACAAGATTGTGAATGCGAGGATAGATCTCTCCTTCAGTATTAGCGATATTTTTACTTATTTCATATATATACTTTTTATTCCACCATACACAATTAAGAGTGTACAAGACTTGACGTCAAAATAATTTGACTAATCAGGATAAAAAAGAGCAAGATTTTTTTGTCTGGATTATTTTGTAACGCTTTTGTGCTTTTGTAAAGTGAAATAAATAGCATTTGCTAAATGAAAAATAATGAAGAAGCAACACAGGAGTTGTTGAAGATTAAAAAGCAATAAATATATATATATATATATATTTGTGTTTTTTAATATATATATATATAATATATATATTTATATTTGTGTTTTTCAATCTTCTTTAACATCTCCTGTGTTGTTTTTCATTATTTTACATTTAAAAAATATTATTTATTATTTCACTTTACAAAATTGCATTTATATTTGCATATTTATATATGTTATATTAACATATGTATAGTATAGTATGGACACGTTAAAAATAGATGATCACAGTATTTAAGAATGTGATTGTAAACAAAATTCAATTTCGACACTTTAATTAAATTTTATCATTTATGCATATATCTATATTATATTTATTAATTTGTAGGCTATAGAATTTATAGAATACATGCCTAACTTTCTCTGTATAGAGTACATCTGTTGTTATTTTCAAATAGGCGTATATAACAATTTCTTCTTTATGTCAAATGATATATAAACATATTTTCGGCACTTTTATATGAATAATATATAAATAATATATTTCAAGTGAGAGATAATATCGATAATATTACTAATTAATAGAGCACTCGCTGATTCCTCTCCCCTCGACTTTGTCCGCCAAAATTGTACAAGATCCATCGAATCGACGATCGTTAAGAGACCCGCGTCGCACACCCAAAATCGATCGCTGGAAATAATTCCTGGCGGCGGTTGCCAGGCGACGCTCGCGTCGCTCTGAAGCGAAGAAGGGACGCGCTTCTCGTAAATTCACGTTCGTGATCGCATCCGCTCGTCGGTGTGTACAATCGCGTCAATCGCAACTCCCAGCAGTAGCAGCCGACTCGTGGGTCGGTATATACGTGGTGTGTCGTCTGCTCTCGGTGGAAGAGCAAACCGTGCGCGCGTCGTATATATTCGAGAGTAGAAAGAAAGGGAGTGAAAGAGAAAGAGAAGGAGCGAGGGTGTTATTACATTCGCGTACACAAACTCGCGAGAGAGTCGAGAGCCGTCGTGTGTGTGTGTGTTTATGCGCATACGTATCTACATATTTGTGTGCATATTCGTGGGTGTGTATGTGTATCTCATCTAGTGCACGCGGATACATATTCCCGGAAGGAACGGAGAGGACGAGAGAGTGTGAGATATGCCGATCGCAGCTTCCGTTGTCGTCTCAACGAACTACTGCCGCTGCTACTTCACAACGATGACGATGACGATGAGCTAAGTGCGAACAAACACGTGAATCGCGCGCACGCCTGCGACTCGGCACGTACGAGGTGAGTGATCTCGTCTCGAAAGGGCACGCTTGCCCACGTGATATCGGCGCGTTCCTTCTCGCTCACGACGTTATTTCCTCGCGCCTAGCGTAGGCGCGTCTTCTCATCTTCTCTTCGCGCGAAAACAAAAGGGGCGAGCGAAAATATGAACGGATATAGACTCGCGGGCAACCCCCCCCCTCCGCCCCTCTGTCACTAGATGAGCGCGTCGGAGCGCGGCCAAGTGTAATTTTCGGCGACGTCAATCACTCGGATATACGAGGCGACGCGTTCAACAAACTGAAGCGAGAGAAACAGATATATATATATATATATATATATATATATATATATATATAAAATATGCATATATCGCAAACACATATGTAGACGCGCTAGCGCGCGAGGGAGAGGGATGAGACAGGAAGAAGAGGAGAGGGGGGAGAGAGAGAGAGAGACAGAGAGAGAGAGAGAGAGAGAGAGAGACTCGAGGACGCTGTGCGCGAGACGCGCCCGAGACTCGTGTGAACGCACGTGGGCGTCGAACACACAGGAGCGAGACACGAGAGGGAAACGGGACGAAGGGGAAGCATGTGTGTGCGCCCTCGCGCCGCGGTAACGGGGCTAACCGGAACACTTATGTACGTGATGTACGGGCGCGACGATCGATTGCGGCGGCGTTGTGTCGCGACTCCGTCGCCCGTAATCGGGGAAAAGGAGCAGCGTCCGCGTCCCTTATGCTACGTCGCGTCTTGGTATACTTGGCATATCTCCCTTTCGTCAGGTCTCTCTTTCTCGTCTCGCATCTGTCGTTTTTATTCCTTCGCGTCGTGTCGCGTGCGCAATAGAATAGACAAAGAGGGAGGGAAAGGGAACATCGCCATACGTCGTCCAAGCGGGTCGGACGCGGACGGTTTTCGACGCACTGCGTGCTTTCCACCCTGTTAGAGCTGACTCGGGGCCTGGCGTGACGTAATCCATTCAAGCGCTTACTACGCAATACAAGACACGATCGTCCCTCTCTCTCCCTTTCGCTAGCCACCTATCTGTCTATCCGTCTCTCGCTCCCTCTCGCTCCCGCTCGATCTCGCTCGCTCGCGCTCTGTCGCGCCCGCTCAATGCCTGCGACCTCTCGCTCCCCCCCTCCACCAACCCCTATCGCCGCCGCCGCGCCGCGTCGCGTCGCGGCGCGCCCTCCTTCCTCTGTTTTGATCGTTCGCCGCCGGCGCAGGGTGCTCGCGCGATTGGGCGAGAAGACCGATCGACGGAAAAAGCGCGAGAGAGTGACGCGAGGCCATAGATTCACGTGGAGAGTCGCTCCGCAGACGGACGCTCTTCCCTAAAATTCGAGATATCGCGTCTTGTCTCGTCTGTCTAATCCGTCAGTCAACAGTGTCTGTGTACTTTGTGTTGCGTCTCCGAACGCGAAGAGAGTTCACGTCGAGTGTGTCACGCCGAGTGAAAACCCCCGACGTCTATATACCTATATATACATGTAGATATATATGTGTGTGTATATGGCTGTTAAATGCGCCGCGAGGAATCTAAAGGTTGGTGCTCCCTCGCTTCTGTGTATGTTAAACGCGTCTACCTAAGTCGCAGCCGCGATTGTGATTTTTATTTCGACTTTGTTTACCTCGGAGATTCACCTACACCTACACATGCACACCTATCGATGTGACGTGGAATGTGTCGTAATATGAGAATCGTGTCAATGTCAACATAAGCTCTTGGGTAGCGCGCGTTTACTGCTAAATATGCGGTGGGAATAAAAGCGTCTCTTTTTCTCGTGTGCGAGAGATCCGCCCTCTCTTAGTCTCCTCTCTCTCTCTTTCTCTTTCTGTCTCTCGCCATATCTCGCCTTCTTCCCTCGTTTTACGGTCGGATTCTTTAGACTTCGTTTAGATCCGAAGATGGTGTAGGAAGAGAGCATTGTCCGCGAGCAGCAGGGACCGATCGAAGGTCTGGTGTGCGTGCGTGCGTTTTATGAAACGTGTGCGACGTAGTTTGTGTATATAGCCAGCCCTTCGTGGACGAGAGAAACGTGGAGGTGCTCGCGGTGTTTACAAACATTACTTTCGAACGCGACATGGTCGAGTCTCGTCGGAATCATCCAACTTCGCGAATTACATAATGGCTAGTTCGCTAGAGAGAAGAGGGAGAGGGGCGCCCTTTTGACGCGTCATTGCTACGTATCGATACACATCAGACTGCGTTTCTAATGAGAAAAATAGAGTGACACTCGATAATCGATAATAACCCATGTGACGTTTCGATAAGCGCGTTATTTCTTATCGGAAAAATTAAATAACAATGATTTAGGGCGATTATTCACCTCGCGTCACATGATCGCGTTATTGCGCAGCATTGCCTATTTTTCTACCGCGAGTCGTCACGAAGGTCTGTCTAGGCGTGACGCCGTTCTTTCCCTCTTCATGAATGTGTTACTTTCTCGACGCTATAGTATAACACTTAACATTACAGTCGTCGTAAATAAAAATACGACATCGGTCGTACGGCAATTACATAAGTGAGAAAGATAACGTTTTACAGTGTAAACAAGAGACAATAAATAATAATCGCGTGTCGCACAAGCTAAATGAAGATTAAAAAATTTCTTACAAAAAGAAAGAAAATGTCGATGAAAAAACGTGTAATATCGGATATATATAGATAAACGTTTGTAGCGTAGGATTAAACTAAAAACTAAAAATTTATTTTTTTGTATAAAAAAAAGGAAAGAAAAACTATTGATAGAAAAAAATGTAGTACACAGGATATAAATAAATATCTTTTCGTATGAAAAAAATAAATGATAAAACGAATCCTATATAATATAGGATATAGATTAAAATTTGTAGTATGAGATTTTAAAATTACTTTTTCGTATAAAAACGAAGGGAGGAAAAAACTATTAATGAAAAAGTATAGTATAGGATGAAAATGAAAATTTGTAGTACAGGATATAGATTAAAATTTGTAGTATAGGATGTAAAGTAAAATAAAGATTTTAAAAAGATACTTTTTCTTTACAAAAAAGAAAAAAAAGAAAGAAAAAATTGTCGAAAACAGTATTATTGTGAGAAAAGCGTTGCTTCGACAGTACGTTTGTTATAGCATTGGTACTTATTTATTAATTAGAAATTTATTAATAATAACTTAGAAATCATTAATTAGAAATTTATTAACAAATTAGAGATTATTTATTAATTTCAAAGAGCTGGAGAAATTGGAGATATACGATTTGATAATTCGAAAATCAATTGTTGCTCTGCGTGAATAATGCGCGTTCTCTCTACGGTAGGATCAATCGACGGGGAAGAGCTCCGCTTTTGCGCGGCACATCGTGCAGGTTCGCTTCTACCTCTCTACTCCACATAGCCTCGCATTACGACTTAACGACACCTCTGTGAAGTTGGCACCTCATTTTTTAAAAAATCAATTTTTTTTGGAACTTCTGAGTACACCCCGAAGAGTTCTAGAGTTCCTTATTAATTTTAAAAATAGTTCTGGCGAATTAAGCTAAAAAAACAACTGATGAATTTTGGGGGTGCTAACTTCACAAAATGAAATCTTTAAATCAGCGATACTAAAAGAAATCCTAATGACAAAATTAATTATTTTTAATACTTTTGATGTTATCGCTGATTTAAAGATTTCATTTTGTGAAGTTAGCACCCCCAAAATTCATCAGTTGTTTTTTTAGCTTAATTCGCCAGAACTATTTTTAAAATTAATAAGGAACTCTAGAACTCTTCGGGGTGCACTCAGAACTTCAAAAAAAAATTGATTTAAAAAAAATTAGGTGCCAACTTCACAGAGGTCTTAACGACGCATTTGCCAATAAATCTGTCTCGTCCGGGGCGGAGAAGTTTAGGAAAACTCGTCTCTTCCCTCCCCCTTCTCGAGAGAATAAATTAACCAAGTGCAAATGATATCAGTTACTTTAGATTGCACGTAAAAGAATTCAAGTCTCTCTTATATTTACTGACTCGTGATTATTGTCTCTCTCGTCCCCCCTTCTCTCTCTCTCTCTCTCTCTCTTTTGTCAATTATTCGCAAAGTTTTTCGGAACATTTTCTCGATACGATTGATGAAGAAAGGTGACATCTTATCTCGAAATTAGATAAGTGATCGTAAATAAAAATGATCGCAAACATTTGGATGTTTCGGTGAATACGAAAGAAAAACGACACAAGTGAATCGTAAATCACGGATTAAATACACAGATTGGATTTTATATTTGAATTTTATGTTCAAATAATCGTATTCGATAATGAAAATCAGACCGAAAAATGTAATTCACACTTTGTAAAAATTTAAACGAGCTTCGATCGATATTTTAATATTAAATAAATTAAATTAAATTAAATATTAAATTTTATTTCTAAATTACAGCATGTGCACGAAAAGTCATAATTCATAGATATTGTCTGAATAAGGATTCGCAACTTGATAAAACGTTAATAAATCTGGAAATCCGGATAGGGTAAATAGACCTTGTCGTATCACACGATTTCACACACATACACACACATAAATCTTCGGTACCGCAATTTTCCCTCGATACTTAAATATTATCTGATAATGTAAAATTAATAAGAGTGCAATATTCAACGAATTTCTGAATTCTGTGTGTCCAATATGAAAAAAAATTGCGTTCCTCGTTCATATGCGTATCACCAGAATCAGAAAAATCGTATTTTAACCACGATGCTTTCTCCCGTATATTTTGCTGAAGTATCCTCGTTATTTTCTATTTCTTTTTTTTTTTTTTTTTTTTTTTTTTTTTTTTTTTATTATAAAACTTCCGCTTTTCTCTCTCTGTGCTTGCCATGGCGACATAAATCAAAAGCTTGAAAAATTTAAAATGGCATGTTTCTGCGTGTTTCTACGTGATACGCCGTTTACAATAGCATTGATTGGGACGCCAGAGAGAATGTTCTGTTCCGAATTGAGAATTGTCCTGGAAGCTCTCGGCGTTTTGTGTTGCTTGCAGTCGCGTTTTTAGCGTCACAAATTCACGGATTCATGAAAATTCGCGAATATTCGCGGTCGATCGCCGTCCAGAGTCAGCTGTTTTTTTTTCTCTCGCTTTCGCGTTTCCATTTTAATAATCGCGAAATTAGCGAAATTGCATAATGGCTGAATAAATCGACGCTCTCTGTCAACGCATAATTTTGCATATTCTTACACTGATATGCGACTTTGGCGATTCCAAACAATCGATCATTTGTCGCGTGTTCGGAGAGGGTTAAAGATCGGAAGCTGCCATTTAACATATGTGTAATTGCTCCGACTATTACAGACGGTTGTAAATCACATCTATCTAGATTACGTTCTCCGATTTCTCTCTCTCTCTCTCTCTTTCCTGACTGAGAAAAAGATAAAAATTCGTCTTTTTTTTTACAATTTGCCTACTCGACTTATCGCGAAGCTGTAAATGCGAAAACGAAAGCTGATCTATATTGTTTGTTTTAGAAATGCGTGTGAATTGCAATTTCTCGATTGCGATATCGCGAGTTTTTTAATCGAGAAACGTGATTGATTTCAGCGAAAAAACTTACGCAATCATCAAAATGAACGATTCATGTAATTTAAGTGATAAGTGACGATACATATTCCTTCGCTCAGCCTGATCTGATAATGTAGTGTAAATTAAAAGTGTCAGGAAGTCACTATCTTGAGAGTGGTATATGCGCGATAAAAATTGTATACATTATGCGAAGCAATTTACAACTTTATAAGACAGAGAAAGAGAGAGAGAGACGAATAATATATATTTTGCATTGAATGAAACTGTCCCACCCTATCCTACACAACGTGACGCAATAGGAAATTACAATGGCACTCGTATACTTATAGAGATCCGCAGTATGATTTTACAGTTAAGAGAGATTGTAAAAAAAAAAGATCCTACATAACGTCTCGGAGCTAGACATTGTTTTTTAATTACTTTGCTCATTAGTCGCATTGACTGCGCTTTATTAACGTAGTCACTCTCGAGGCTGGACAGTGCTTATCGATGTAAAAAAAAAAAAAAAAGAAAGAAAATGCAATTTGTATTCGCGGTTTTAAAAGACCGAGGCATTGATATCGTTGAACTCTGACAATGCCGAGATTAACATCGATGCGCCTTTAATAGCGCGCCGCATCTTTATTGCTCGTACGCTCTTGCTTTGTTTGTGCAAATAAATGTAAATAATGGACACAGTCTCACATACACACACACATACACATAAAATACGACAAGAAGCTCGTTTCTTTTATTTTTCTATTCTTCTTTTACACACGTGCTAATAACGATAAGGCATGTGTCACTTTTAATTATAAATTATGAACGAACGTGATCGTTCAAAAATTATCTCCGCCCGTGAAAAATTATATTGCGTGTTTCCGCGTGCAGTAAAGCTCATTCATATTGAATCGTGAATATTGTTTAACGACTTTTTACGACGAGCGCGTGTCTTTGTTTTTACGTAATGTATATTTCAACAGTATACTTCCGGCAATGTTTTCCTCGTTGATTAACCGACGTCTACTTATACACAGTTAATAGCTTTTCCTCGCGCAGAGAAGGAAAAAAAGTGTCTTATTACAGAGAAAAAATTTATGTAGAATATCCTTTGTTCGAGAGCAGTAATATTTTTCTAAAAAAAAAAAGACATCACCGGAGAAAGAAGAGAGGAGAGGCGCAATGCAATTTAAGATCTCATTACTCTGCCCCCGAGAGTTTTCGAGTTCGAGCTTCGAGAATTATAATAAGAAACGACGCGCGCGTTATGGATGTAGCATTCAACAAACATCTTAATGTTTGAAACCACTTAAGCTCGTTGGGAAAAGCGGAAATATCGAAAGAGAGACGAGAGAAAGAGAGATACGCGAAATATCGTTCAAAGGTTAGCGTTTCCATCATTCCTGTCGCCCATCGCCCCGTCTTCCGCCATTTACGCGCTCCTCGGCTCTTCAAGTGTACAAAAAGAACGCAGGCAAAGAGAGGCGGCGAAGCAGCCAAAGAGGCGGGAGGGGGAGAGAGGGACGGAGAGGGAGGGAGAGAAGACGCCGCTTATTCCGGTAGTAGAGTAGGTAGTATACGCTGGTGCTCGTCCAGGGCGAGGAGAGAGAGAGAGAGAGAGAGAGAGAGATAGACAGACGCGCTCCCAAAACACGGAAATATTTTTACGGCGCGGAGCGACGCGTCGGAACTTTTGTTCCTCCGCTACGCGTTTCTCGCTCATCGTCGCCCCTCGCATCGGTCACCCCCCACCGCGAGGGCCTCGGCCCTCGCGCGCTGCGTATTCCCTCCTCCCGCCCTCTTCCTTCTCCCACTCGCCCCTCATTCCTTCCCCCACTCGCCACTCTATCCCTCGCGCTCTCGCGCGATCTCTCTTCCCTCGTCGCGTCGTACTATGTATCTCTCGCGTGCTCGAGTAGTAGGCATGAATCGGCGGATGCGTGGTTGTGTGTCTCCTCTTCGGGCGAGAGAGTACGCGTTCTCGGTATCTACGATCTAGACGAGACAAGTCGTTATCGTTCGCCGTCGTCGTCGTCGTCATCATCATCATTATTATCATCGTCATCGCTTTCTTTTTCTTCTTCGTCTCTCGGTAGATTAGGAGAGCGTCGCATAATCGTTGCACGTAACTCCCGCGTTCCGTCTTATCGGCGACTGAACTTGATTCTCGCCGAAAAGCTCTCGCGATAGTGTCTCAGTGAATTTGTGCACCGATGATTCGTGTCTGACTTGCCGATCGCGTAGTGTCTCGAGTGTGTTTCATCGGCCTCTATCGGCTCTCTCTCTTTCTCTCTCTTTCGTAGCGACGCCGACGGTGACCTTCCTGTTGATATCCATACGTACGCGTTCTCCAATCCATGCCACGTGCGATACGTCCCTGAGAAGGTATGTTGCCCCGTGTTGTTTTCATGTTTACGGCGGAGAAGCGCGTCGCGCGCCTACGATAGGCGTCGGGTGTCATTGTCACACACGGATCTCGCCTCCTCGCACATGGCGGGGAAAGACGAAGTGAGTATGCAGAAGTTTCTTCTCGTTACGACACGCGGGATGCCTGTTATTTTTATTCTAATATCGCGTCGCGGGATATACCGTATGTATCTCTTCCTCCCGAAATCGGCCTCCCATTTATAAAGCGTCGCGTATCGACGTGAATTGTTGTTTTCGTGTTTTAGTTGTATTTATTTACGACGTATGGTTTTGTTTTGATAAGAACGTGGCGCGATACGAAACTGAGATTTTCGTATGCGTAGTAGTAGGTTTCGCGCGTGATGTATGACGAGTTAAAATTCGTATTTGTGTAAACACGTAACTCTAGCTAACGTGATTTATTGACCTTTTTTTTTTTCCTCTAAACAATTGTCTTATAATAAGGTTTCTTACTATTATCTGCGTCAATGGTAATTTCTAAGAAAAATTCTAAGAAGAAACTAATAATTTCTTGAACTTATTAAAAACTTATACCCAAATTTAAAAAATTAAACACTTAACGCGCAAAATTTTAAAAAATTATATAACAGAGAGAAAAAGAAAAAAGTTTAACTAAA
Organism: Prenolepis imparis; assembly: GCF_030444845.1. Taxonomy (NCBI): domain Eukaryota; kingdom Metazoa; phylum Arthropoda; class Insecta; order Hymenoptera; family Formicidae; genus Prenolepis; species Prenolepis imparis. The sequence continues at coordinate 6,601,638 of NW_028141168.1, read as the reverse complement.
AACTTATTTATGTTAACTATACATTTGCTTATCTGTTATTTTCCTTTTCAAACTTTAATTATATTTAGTTACCGACACGTGTATTACAACAAAACAAAGTTAAAAAAGCATTTTATTTATTTGTTATATAACGTACATTAGTTATATAAGAGATAAGTCTATGTAAGAGTCGCGTAGAAAATGTATAAAGATACGACTTTTAGATATTATAAAGAGAAACGTGACAAAAATTTAACATTCAGCACATCTAATTATACATTTCACACGCGGTACAGACTTCAAAAAGAAACATAACTAGAAAAGAGAAAATAATAATTTTATATTTAATTAATTCTAATCGAAAGAACGCAATTGATGGCCTTAATCGCGTTTGTTTACGAATCTGAGTGAACTTAATTCAGATTCATGTTTATTCGTTTTAATCTCTCGCAGTATCGTAGATCACTTTGAAAGGAAACTAATCGAAACTTGTGTCTCTTCGATTTTTTAATCGGTAGTCAAATAACATTCTTTCTTATCTTTTAAAAGTATCGAGCGAGTATACAAAAATAATGTTTCTACAGTTCTCATTTCGATTTAACATCTGTAAAACATATACACAAAACTCGGCAAGGCACCTAGAGAGGGAAAGTTTCGGGATTGTTTTCTCATCAAATGTAATTTAAAAGCAAAATATGAAAATCTCACGGGAAGTTGGCTGCAAAATTACGTGTTTACCGTATGCTTCCACAATTAAGGGTACTTTCAGGGAGCAAATCTCGCAAGTTTGCCTTTGTTAAATATTCTTATATGCGAATGGCGAATTAAATCAGCTCTCTTAGGTACTCTCTCCTATATCGTAATCGATTCGCTAATCAAATTGCACATTAATTAATTGATAGACATCGGGCGAGGGAACGCATATTTTATGGTTTTTTTTTTCCTTTGCGTTGAGTGCGAAAGACTAATGATTAATTTTTCATGCATTAGCATAGTCAAGTATAAATGGCAAGTTTGCTATTTAAATGGATAATTCGTGTCTCATTTCTTGCTTAACGCTTATATTGCTTTTATAATTAGTCGATATATTTTACTGTTGTATATATTAAACTAATTATCGTCGCGATAACATGCGCGTTAAACATTTTTCTTTTTCCGATAATATTCTAAAATTTCAGATATTGTGCATTTAAAATAACTGATATTAAATACACCCACCTAGAATTATGTAAAAAGAGTCCTTTCTCTCTAATGTGGGAGAATTAAAACTTGAAATAAATAGCACAGAATGTATAAATAATTATTTCCGCTAAGATAGCTACGGATATAAAGTTTTCATGAAATTATAGTTAATGAAAGGATGTATTCTAATTTGCTAATAAAATACGTCCGGTCATATGTCCGAGAAAAAAAAGTTTTGAATTAATTAATTAGGAGGAGAGACTCTGTTTATTTAATTTACGCACGGTTTGTACGCTATTTGGGTATATTTCAACGACTATTCAAACAAGTAAATAATATATTTAAATGTGTGTAAATAAAAAAACAGCAAATATTTTTGCGGTATTTCTTGTATCAACAAAAGTTGAATAGTTTTCTCATTCGATGTTTACATTTTGCAACGTAGTATACATGGTGATATATACACGTTGTATCGTGCGGAAAATATCGTGGAAAATGTTGCGGAAAGTTTTATAACAGTTGACGGAAAAAGAAAAGAAAATTATTATTACGTTTTGAAAATCGTCGCACGTTATAAATTATATATTAGTTATAGTTTCCCATCATGAATGAGGTCACGTGAGACATACGGAATTTATCGTCGGACGCGACGTAGTCTTTAACAGACTACTCCGTTAATAGAACTTCTAAATGGAGTCGACGAAATACCTTTTGTCGTAAGCATAGAAGCGCAGCGAAACGAATATTCGTAACACAATGCCTTATATTTAAATATGCATTTTATACATTTATACCGAGTTTTATCTGATGATAATATATTATACACATATCTAAATTATCTATATAAAGAAAAATCACGCACCGATTCACTAAACAGTTTTTTTTCTTTTTTTTACAGTAATATCCTTAAATTGAACGAATTTTAACGATTTTCGGAAAACGCAAAATATTTAAAATATTGGAAATTTAAAAATACCAATGCATGTTTTATTTAAAGTCTAATACTTATTTTTTGAGGGACTACATGTATATATTATCGTTATCAAGAATGATATTATTGACGCAAACACACGTAGTTGTTATAAAATAGAGAATTGTGGCGATACATAATAATCAAAACCGGGCGTGCAAACTGCATTTACGACATATCTCCACGGTACGAATACAAATTTCTATCTCTCGAAATTATATACAAAGATATAATTGATATGTAGAATGTGTAAATGGTACGACACAATAATTTAATAATTATATATCTCACAGAGATAAATTATTTTCAAAAACAATTTTCGTCTCCCATTTTTAACGATAAAGGTAAGTTAAACGAGTTTTGTCATAGATATTTCGTTACATAATGCAGTTGATATTTCGATATAAAGTAAGTCGAAAGAGACTGCACGACTATAAATTTTTAAGCGACTTCCGTTTTGACGCCACACCCTAAGTTGGCTCGGCTTAGGTAATAATTTTGTTACAAACATACGAATTTTTGAAGGTACATTCTCTCACTTTGCGGGGAGAACCGACGTGGAAACACGTTTTCCGTCGCAAAGATAGAATGTTATATGCGTCGAAGTGAAAATTCCGTAACAATATTATTATACACGGCGGAACGAATTTTCAAAGATGCTTATGTTGGCACGAAACATCGTCGTAGCTCTTGAGCACTCGAGGCGCCGAGTGATACTACTATCCATTTGAACCAGCAGCGGCGGCGATGGTACTTTGGGTACGGAGCGAATTTTCCCCAAAGTTTGAGTTTGCCCAAAGCGAATGTCACGATGTCGCGAAAGTATCTCTCGTCGCAAAGTGAAATCCTAACGATACAGATATTCGCATACGTGTGCAATGTATAAACGTTGTTTCAGCACCGAGTTTCGTTTACATCTTTCGTACGTGAGGTATTAGGATTTTCTTATATCTGCGCAGTCATATCATTAATACACTAATGCGAAGTATTTTAGCGATACTAGTTAGAAAAAGAGAATTTTACGAAGTGATTTTTCAATATATGCTACTTCAGTTTCTATCAAATTTTAAAAAATAATAATAATCAAGGGTTTTCGTCTGTATTTATTAATCCTTATCAACACACAGAGAGAATTTTCTCTTCGAATTTACCCTGAAAATCATGGTAATTCTGGGACAATATGGTATAGAAAGAATTTTAGGAGAATTTCTCTGATTAATATTTATCACAATAAAAATAATAATATCTATTACAATATATAAAATATATTACAATATAAATATATTATACAATATAAATATATTACAATATATAAAATATGTTTCATTAATTTTACTATGCAGTTTAGTAAAGTTAATCAAACATATTTTATATTTTATTGTGATAGATATTATTATTTTTATTGTGATAAATATTAATCAGAGTAATTCTCATAAAATTCTTTCCATACCATACTGTCCCACGATTACCATAATTTTCAGGGTAAATTCAAAGAAAAAATAGTTTATTTTTCTTTCTTAAATTATTCGTAATTAAAAATGTTTAGTAATGTTACTTTTATGTCCTCTTTTTTTTTTTCTTTTTTTTTTCTTTTTTTCTTTCTTAGAATGAAAAGTATTTTTACAATCTTACTCAATCTAATGCAGGAAGTATTGTAGATGTAAAAAAGTATATAAAAATTAAGAATGTTTTTAAGTTTACATCTTGAATGATAAATTTTATTTTCTAATACTCATGTTTTTCTTATGCTAAACATTCGATTTTCTTTATTAGTAATAAAAAATGTTGAGTAATGTCACTCTTTCAGGTGCTTTTTTTCTCTCAGAATAAAAAATTATTTTTACAATCTAATGTAGGAAGTAGATGGAAAAGTATATAAAAATTACGAATATGTTTTCAATTTTATATCTTGATAAATTTTATTTCCTAATATCCACATTTTTCTTGTGTTTTCTTTGCCAATATGAATTTTTTAAGTGCAAAATTTATACTACGATACATCTCTCTTCTACAGCATATCGTATCGCATTTTAAAAGCAATGTTATCGAGTTATCGAAAAATCGCCAACGAATGGAAGGCGATATTTCTACTTCTACGCTCCGAGAAGGATTATCCGATCGCTCGCTTACACGGGAATAAAATTTGCATTCTGTAAAATTGAAATTCTCGGAAATCCGAGCACTTCATGTGACGCCGCGACTCTCTCAATACTTAACGAACGCGTTGCGAACTCCTTGTAAAGAGTACATCTGCCTAGGAAAGGTGAAGACACACATTCATCAATGTGTACTTTTATCATCGACTTTGCTCTCTCCGGTAGTACGTGCGCACGCACGGCCGATCTCGGGCAACGGAAACAGGCTTATGCGTGCGCGCGTATGCGTGCCTTTGAAATAACTGGGATTCCATTGCGAAAGTGTGCGCGCATACGACGACAACCTGTTCGGAGATAGGACGAAGTAAACGGGTGTGCATAGTCGCTCTCTTAGCCGTTCGTTTCTCCTCGTCCTCCTCGTCCTCGTCGTCCTCGTCGTCCTCGTCATCGTCGTGCTTTATGATTTACTTTGAGAAGCATGATCCGTTGCTCTGTTCGCGCAACTCCGTGTCTCTTCCACGAAATAAGACTGGCGGAGCAAACCGGTAAGGGATCTCTCGAGTTAAAATGGTACACAAGAGAGAGGAAGATACATACGCATTATTAATTATTTAATTTCGTTTCACGCGGGAAACTTTGTTACAATCTTGTTACACGCTTGCTTATCTCGATCGACATGAAAGATTAATGTCGGGTCAATTGCTTCATTATAGTTGCGAAACGTTTTTTTATTACGTATATCCGAGGGAATTTTCTTATCTGTTCTGCGTCAGGAAGTTGCTTATCGAATTTTTGAAGAAAACTGTCAACTTACAAAAATCACTGTAGATAGACTTTTTCTTATTAGTCATCTTTAACAATTCGATCCTTGTATCCTAGAGATTCGTCTCTAGAGAAAGAATATTATATTGCTATAAAATTTATTATTTTAATTTCTATAATATTTATTTATACAAGTGCGATAAATACTTGAATTATACTTATCAATTACTTATCAATATACTTTAATTACGTGATTACAATTATACGTGATTGATAAAATGCGGATAATTTTGTAATATCTATTTTTGCACTTCTTTCTGCGAAAAAAAAAGAATCATGCATAATTTAATGTAATTTTACGTTACCTAAATAGACATTATATGTAAACATTTTGAAATAGGCAGCAAATGGCTGACTTTCAAGCAAGTGAATTAAATTAATTTACGGCTTTATTATATCCGTTTTAATTACTCCCGATTACGTTGAAATGCATAAGTTACGTAATATCATTTATGTCATATAAAATTTGATTCGGCTTATATGGGATTCACTTTGTAATTACAGATTACAAGTTTCTCCGGGCATGAAAATTATACATATATATGCGCAAAATTCGTTTTAAACTACATTTCGCTCCAAAATTCAAGGTCTTTTCGCGTGAAAATTGTATTTGCATCGTGTAAAATTTATACACCGATATATATGTAACAAACTTGTGCATATATGTATATTTTTAGGTGTGTTTAATTTATACCTATGTATTCCACAGACGCTATCAATCATTCTCAATTAGATTCAATCGTGCTAAACGATTGAAGATTGAAAGAGTAACAACTAACAGGAAATTGCGTATTTCATTCACGCGTTTCCAATAAAGGTGACACGTGATTTTAAATAATGTTTAAAATGTTTTTTAAAAAAACGCGCGTGTGTACAATTTATATACCAAATTTTCCGAGGAATTTTTAATTTTTATCTTCACTTTTTTTTATAAGGCTTCAATTTTGTAGATCGATCTTAAAGTATTAATTCGCCGAATGAATTGACAACACAAACGCGAAGATATCTCTTATCTCAAGAGATGTTTTTTTTTTTTTATAATTCACAAGAAATTACGTACTAACAGAATTTTTTCCGTGAAATATGTCGCTGCGACGAAATTTTAAATTTAGAATGCAAAAAACGTATATAGAACTTGCCCGATCGATCTGAGCTTGAAAACTTAAAACGACGTGTTGCAAATAAGCAGATAAAATCTTTGACAGTTCTTTAAATACGCCTGATATAGCTTGACCTACTTCTACATATCAACTACGTTGGAGACTCGAGAGAATAGCATGATTTTACAAAATAGCTTTTACGCTCGATTATATATCTCACGTAACAGATATCAAGATATCGAGTGGTGAATCAATTTATTTAGCTATTATCCAGCTATCTCTCTTTCTCTCTCTGTTGTCGTAAGATTTTGTCACATCTACATGTTTGCATTCCTCGCATGCGTATATATCGGCTTTCGTAAATGATTCCGATTGACACACGAGATAATTCTAGAGAGGGGGGAACTCGAAAATTTCGATTCTATATACACATCTGACGAATCGAATCTATCGAGATATACCGATTACAAAATAAACTTGTTTGATATATAGTTCGCTGTCAAAAGAGGTTTTCTCACGCGTTTTACATACATATGTAGGCACCACACACGTGGTTCAATGTCGACGTATCATCTTTCATTGATAATTGCCTCGGCGAAAGGAATAAGGCAGTTGAAAAACAACGCGGATCTTCGCACGTAATTATGATCCCGAGCGGATGCTCTTTTCGCGAGAGAGAGCGTCGTTGCCTTAATATTAATAAATTGCAAAATACGGTGGAAAAATTTCCCTTATCTCTCTAATTATCCAGTTGCGCGACGAATGTCAAAAGTTGTGAAAAATGCAAAATGCGCGGAATGAGCCTACGATAAAGGAAGTAAAATACTTTTACGGATGTTGTACCTTCAATCTCGCTAATTATCCTTTTAACGATAATTAGAGGACTTTAAAATCAGCAGCATACTTTTTCACAATTAGCATGACTCTGCTTGTAGGCCAATTAACTAGATGCTACCCGCGCAATATCATTTAGTTTTTATTCAGAAAATTGTTTTATTTTTGTGATTTTTTTTTCGCAAGTATTTTTATAGTATTATATCTCTCATTTTTTTATAAGTTTTTAAAAAATTTGTAAAAGAGAGTATAAAAATAGAGAAATTAAAAAAAATTATTAAATATATTAAAATATATTAAATGCGCCGCGCTTCTCTAATATTAAGCTTTATTTTATTCAATATATTTATTAGACTATATTCTTTAATATCTTTAATGTTAACATCTTTGTAAAATTTTATTTTTTTAATCCAGAGTGAAAAGAGTAGATTCTTAAGAAATTAATGCAAAGGTAGCAGAAATAGATATATCTTTAAAAAAGAATTTGATGGAAAAGATTCTGATGGAAAAGAAAAGTGCGACTAAAAAAAGACCAAGATAAACTTATCGTATTCGAAAAAAGAAATGCTAGACATTACATTACATTACAATGAACCGTCCTTGTAATACGTCTCTATTTTTGTCTTGTTTCGTTTGTCTAGTGATCTATCGGGGCTATCGGCATGGCAAGTAATGTGGGACAAGGCAGTGGCAGTGCTCTAGTGCTGATTGTATTATCGACGCGCCATCGATGTCGGCCAGTCCCACTTTTAGCCAGAGGAAAGACGTCGTATCTACGGCCCCCACGTAAGTACTATCCACCGACATTTCTGCGCGCCTTTTCACGGTTGTAAACCCTTTCGTAAAACCAATGAGCCGCGTCGCCCCTTTTGAAGTACGTCTTGATTATCTCTTCACTTGTTGAAGGAAAGAGAGCTCGAGAGAGAGAGAGAGAGAGAGAGGAGTTTATACTCTTATTACTCTTCTCCGAAATTATCACGAAATAAGAATCTCGATAAACGCTAGAGGAAAAACTATACAATTGTTTCAAAGTATCAATGTGTGTATATATACACAGAGAGAATTTTCTCTTAGAATTTACTCTGAAAATCATGGTATGGAAAGAATTTTATGAGAATTTCTCTGATTAATATTTATCACAATAAAAATAATAATATCTATCACAATAAAATATAAAATATGTTAATTTTACTATGCAGTTTAGTAAAATTAATCAAACATGTTTTATATTTTATCGTAATAAATATTATTATTATTATTATTATTTGTAATAGATATTATTTTATTATGATATATATTTTTATTGTGATAAATATTAAATTCTCATAAAATCTTTCCATACCATATTGTCCCACGATCACCATGATTTTCAGGGTAAATTCTAAGAGAAAATTCTCTCATATATAATATACACGCATTTCATTAAGATGATTAATGTTGAAAGCTGACGCGTCGCGAATCGAATCTTTATCGCTGCACGTCGGAGTTTATTGGACACGTCACGGAACACTTCGCGATACGGTTGGTCGATATATACGCAACTTCGAGTTCTAGACGGATCAAGTGTGCCGCGACTCTACACGGGACTTGGTTCGCAACTTCTTCTTTCACCGCGCTTCATGCGTGACGTGTCTTTAATGAGAATATCCGAATAGAATAGTCGGAGAAGAGGGGCGGACGGAGAGGGGCTAATATTCGATTACCGGTCGCGAATGCCGGAGGATCACGTTTTGTGTGCAAACATGCCATCCGTGCTATTCTCGCGCGCTGTTTTAAAAGCAAACAATTTACTTTGCGAACGCCTGCGCGTAAAAAAAATATCGCATTTTGTGTATCATAACTTTGGTTGAAAAAAAAGGAAGAAATAAAGGACTAAAAGATTCCACTTTGATTTCACGCAAAATACATACATATATTATTGGCGGTTTTATCTTTTTTTTTTTATCTTTTGTGAAACATTTGTGCGCTATATTGTTTTTAATATTTCCGGCTCTTGCAGAGTTCGGTGATTTTTTTTTATTTTTTTCAATAACTTCGATATTACTCGAACATTTTTGAGATACTTGGGATCAATTTACGAGGAGTCGAAACTGTTAATTGACTATCGAGTAAGGGAACTTGTAAGAAGCGATCGCGAAATTTCTCAGGGCTCTTCAAAACTCTCTATTGCGACGATGATTGCCCGCAGGCGGTTATTTGCGGTATCTCGATTTCTAAGGGAGCTTCAAAGCAAGATGCTCTTAAGGTAAAAGTATCTCGATCCACCAGAAATGTCTGCATCAGCCCAAAAGTCTTGTATTTGTCGGGAGATTATATTTTACAAAAAAGTTTTTTTTCCCACACTCGTCGTTTAAAACCGATGTCAGTTTTTTTTTTTTTTTTTTAAGATGGAATAAGTAAATTATTGTTATGGTTCGACAGTCTGTCGAATAACTAATAAACGCCATAAATTTGTTGTTATACGAGTGGTGTAATAAATCGTCGTGATGTAAGCGGAGATTCGGTGTATGCGCGAAGTACAGGGATTAAGACATCAAAAAAAAAAAAAAAAAAAAAAAAAAAGAAGAAACGAAAAACAAAAAAGAAACTGAAAAATCGATAGCGTATAATTCGATGCTCTCCTCCTTTCGAAAGGGCCGATGTAATGATCACCTTGAAACGGCAGAGTATACTTCACAAAGTCGAAAGTATGGATTATATCGGGCGACACTGACGTTTACCTGTTTGTCTCCGCATTAGACGGAGAGATCTTTTCGCCAAATTACTGTAATCTTCCCATTATTTCTCAATTTCACAACCGTTTTCGACCTTCCGTAGAGCACGCGCGCAAAGTGCGGCAGCCAAGTTATTCGTCGAGGAAAACAAATTAACGCGTTTAACGCGGTGAACGGTGGACGAAAACATTCGCTATGTAGAGTTATAGAGCAAGACCGCGTATGTTATCTATTATTTGCGGAAAAAAAAACTCGTTATTTACCGTGGAGTCCCTCCGATTGGAAAATACCGCGGGATATGTACCTGCCCCCCCCCCCTTTGCCCCCCTTTTTTTCCTATAGAAATCGGCCTCTCGTTACGTTAAAAAAAAAATCTTTTTTTCATTTTCGTACAACTTCGCCTAAAAATTTAATATCTGTACATAATAATATTTTATATTTATTTTCATTTCTATTTTCCCCTCAGATCGTTTTCACGGGCATAAATAATTGGTCCACGTAGAGATCGTATATATATATTATATTTAATTATTGCTCGGAATTCCATTTACATTCTCGCCCGTAATTCACATTCGCTCCTCGGGTTTCTCTCATGGGAAATGTCAAAAAGTAATTTAGACGTTTAAAAGCTCCATTGCAATATTGTGTGAAACCGTTGCGTCATGCGTATATATACGAAAATATATCTTGGTGACAAAGCAGGGACTGTACCGTGACTAAACCGGCGTCTGTGTGTGCGCTCGCGATTCTACGTAAGCAAATTATAAATGAAATTCGCTGATTGCGGGCTCGCTCGTGTTTATCTATTTGCCGGTTTCGTGCTCCGACTTAGCCGCTGATTTTTATCGAGATACATGCCTTGCAAAATATATGTGTGTTACGCGCACAGTAAATGTAAATCAGCGCTGATAAAGTTAATATATGATAATTGTCATTTAACCGCATGTATATACATACGTAACGATGACAATTATTACTACAACTGCATTTTTTTAATTTTACAAATTTACTATATCATCTTGTTTGATCTGTATTTTTTTTCTTAATTTATTAATTTAATAATTTACGGCGTGAGAAATTTTGTCTCTATTTTTTATGTCCCACCGTATTATAAATTATTATAAAAAAGACTTGTAATATTGATATATGTTGCCACAAGCTCTTTATGCATGGATCCAGCTTGATAGTAAATGCTGAAATTTAAGCGAAGGATGGGGAGTTTAAATGGAAAAGTTTAAATAAACAAACGACTGGAAGGAACTTGGGGCGATATAGCGTTTTCCATTGAGCATCGCCTAAAATACAAGCTCGCAAACTCCGCAAACTCGCTAAAAGTAAAATCGTATCGCTATTTGTGCGCGAGTTTAGTGTGCTTAGCCGTTTGTTTAGAAATGAGCGTGACGAGGAATAAGCGAAATCGGCGAAACGCGAAAAACGTCGGTCGCGAGAGAGAAACAAGGTAAGGGAAACGTGCGACGTTGCTGAAGGTTACGCAATCGAGATAGGAATGAGGCATATATTTTTTTTCTGCCTGTGTATTTTCGTTAGACAATCGAGAGAACATCAATGACATATGTAACCGCAGCTTTTGTCGTAAGCAAGCAATGACAATAGGAAGTTCCTCCTTTTTCACAGCAGACTTGTCATAAATCTGAAGCCTGCGAAGGTCAAGAAATAAGTCGTAATAAGTCGTAATAAGAGGAAACTTGTCGAATTATGCTTGCGCGTAATAAGAGAGCATTTATGAGCATTTATTTAGAAAGAGGTATAAAGGAAATAATATAAGAGAGATAACAAAGAAAAATTATTCACGCGCTTTTGCCCGATCTATTTAACGTCTACGTCTATTTTGCTCGCTCATAATTTTTGTTTCTCACGAAACGTTGCAGTTAGGCTGCTTTTAACCTGCGATGATGAAAGGTTTATTGAAAGAGAGTTTATTAGCACTTTGGAAAGTGTCATCGGTGTGTAGCGATCCTGTTAGAATATGGTAAAACGTTGCAACCCCAGCAGGTTGTTATGGCAACCCTTTCATTTTAGGGACATGATTATGTGTCACGCGACTTGATATGACGTTAACGTTTATCCTATTCAGAATACATTTGCACAATATCTCGCTAACTGTGCATCTCATCATATATCTATGCAAAAAATGTGAATCTACCGTTGCATGATTGAAGTTTTAGTCATTTATCCGTGTAATAAATGGCTAATTTAAAAAGAGAGAGAGATAGAAAGAGAAATCTGATGTCTACACGAATTGTCTTGAATTGCGATATTAACAAAAAGCGCCCATTTGCAACTATATTGTTGCAGTTTACACGCGCATAGATAAATGGAAATAAGGTGAAATCTAACAATCATTCGCATTTCAATATTTTTCAAAGCATTATTTAGAGTTTTAAAAGAAAAAGAATATATATTGATAAAGCATGTTAAAAAGTTATTTATTTAAATCAATCTATAAGTTACCTTATTTCTACGTCATTCATTTCAGCAATCGCTTTTTTATTAATTTCCGAAAAAGTAGTTGTATATACTAGAGAAAAACAGATTGACCCCATACGTCTAGACGATTCAGAAATAGACTATCCAGATAGAGAGGCTTAAAAATAGATATTATACTAAAAATAAATACATCTATATCGAAAATGCTCCTCGGAAAATATTGCAAATTAATCTAGTTGTATCAGCGGTATCGATCAGCTGACAATTTAACTCTTTGTAGTCTTATTATTGTTCAATGTTGCGGGAGCACAATGCAGCGCGGATCTAATAAGATCTTGGTTGATTCATTGCATTTTGGTTTTAAGGTGCGCTCATAAATGTGCCCGTTTTTCGCAGATACATCATGTGTTTTTATTTTCTCTAGAACATTTCTGGAATTTGTTCTATTCTTATATTCCACGATAAACGATAAAAACGACGTATCTCGAGTCCATTTATCATCTCGTTTCATTGAGGCCCCTGAGAATTCCAAACCGAATTATTATTAATACGTGCGTGATTCTATTTTTCTCACGAGAATTTACCTTAACAATATTTATAACGGGGAAAATAATTTTTGTAATAAAAATATATCGTTCGCGCGACTCTGGAGTTTATATTTAAAATCTGCCCAGTTTTTTTGTCCACTTTTGTTTAGTCAGTCGTAAGAAAATATATGGCCATCTCGTCTAAACCGGACGTAATCGCGTGAAACATTCGCGAATATTGTGGATCAGTCTAATGCGTTAAGATATACGTGCGCGTATGCGCATAAAACTCGCATGAACGAGCATAAACAAACATGATTCATAACCGCGTCGCTATTTCAAAGAGATTTGCTAGCTCGTTGGAAAACTATGGCGACAGACGACGAGGATTTTGCACGAAAAACTCCGCGTATATCGAAATTAATTGGACGAGAAATGTTTATGCTAAATAATACACCAGAAAAATCTATCCTGTCAAAAGATAAAAATGTAGGATAAAATCAGAGTGATAAAAAAAATAACAGTATTGATAATAGCACAAAGTTCGTGAAAAAAAGTCTTCGAATTTTCAATTTGAACAACGATATTATTTAATTGTGATATTTAATATTCAAGAAACGCGATAAGGTCCTTTTAAATTTTTTTCGAGAAATGGTACTCGATGGCATTAGAAGAATCCATCTCGCGTATAATTTTGCGCGCCTTTCATACTCGATTTCGTATATTAACGCAATTGAGCGGAAGTATAATGGAAAGAGATAGGGATTTCGGACACTTTGCGCGGCAATAAATTTGTGTTGCCAGGATATTATTCTCTCCCTCGAATACGTTTTAGCCGCGTGGTTTAGCTTCCTTTGGCCGCGCATTCGGTGTGAACGCGTCTTTACGCCGCATTTCGCTCTGTTATCGCGAATAATTTACGATCCTGCTGTGCCTTGGCCTGTATCTACAATATACCGCGCTCAATTCCACCGCAATAGCAACGGCCTGCTTCTTTTGTCGTTTCTATGCGGTCGCAACTAACTAGATCCTGACGTCTCTTCGGTTTTAGACAAAAGGAACCAACAGTCGCCTTTTGCCCCGAGCTTATGCGAGAAGCTGCTATTGCGCGCCGACGATTTTCTTCTCCTCCTTCGGAAACTTGCTAATCGACTTTTTTAAGAAAATCGCGCGGTCTTTGCATATTTCCTTTCTTTTTTGGGGATAATAAAAATAAAAGGATAAGAGTGCACAGAGATTTTCTCTTAGAATTTACCCTGAAAATCATGGTAGTCGAAGGACAACATATTATAGAATTTCGAGGAACTTTTTAAGAGCGTTTCTCTGATATTAATATCTACCACAATAAAATATAAAATATGATTTGATTTTACTAAAATATGTATATATAAATAAAGTTTCAATAATTTTAATGTTAAAAACTTGTGATTTCTTTAAGTCTTTTAAATAGAATAGATGCCAAAAATAAATGTTATATAAATTTTACAACATATATAATTTCAATTTAGCTTAATCATACTATTCAGTTTAGTAAAATTAATCAAACATGTTTTATATTTTATTGTGATATATATTATTATTTTTATTGTGATAAATATTAATCAGAGAATTCCATATCGTATTGTCCCACGATTACAATGATTTTCAGGGTAAATTTCTAAGAGAAAATTCCCTCAGTGTGTATATAGATAAATTGACGAAAATGTTCGGAATATAATTCGAAATGTTGAAGGAACTACTAATTTTGGGAGTTTCGGCTAATTATATCGGCGCGTTTCAGCTTTAGTTGGCGTAGAGTTGTCATGACAACAGATTCATCGATACAAAGGTATACCGCGCCAGAGAAACCGCAGAGCTCTATTACGTCCAATATATCGAGAACTTGATTAAGTTGAAACTGGAGTGGAGGGGGAGGGAGTAAATCTGTCAGTTCGAAGACGTTTGTACGTTTAGCTTTCGAATTATTGGACTTATTTGATTTCGCGACATACTTTCGAAAAACAAGATTACGATCCGAGGACGCTCTTCTTTATCTATTACTATTTAACATTTCCCAAAAGTTCATACTTTAAAATGCCGTTCTTTGTGACAAGATTCGCTTTACAATTAGTTTTTGGATAAATTAGAATTAAATTATTTTTTTCTTAATTGCTGCGGCCAATTTTTTTCGATCTTAAAAATATATTACTTTGCTTAATTTGTACAAATATATCATTGCGTATGTGAAATTACATCTTTTCTCTTGATATACTTATCAATATTATATATATATATATATATATATATATATATATTATTTATCGTCGTTATAAAATATTAACATATTTTATATTTACATTTATATTTTAACGCGCAAATATTTGATCATTTACCTTAAATGCATTCTGGATTCAGTGATTTCTCGCAGTAAATCACTGTACTTCCTCTATCTGCACTCTATTAGTTTGTAAATATTATACACATCAGGTACATCAATTAGAGTGACTATTTGCTGATTATCAATGTATCAACATCTATCAATTGCAAATAGTGAACTTTAGACGTGCAGAATTAATAGCATTTAAATATTTAAATTTTATACAATAAAGTTGGTTAATTATAATAATTATAACATATAACGGCAGAATAATAATTCTCATTTTCTGGGAAAATTACATTATACAACAATATATCTTGATTGGTTATTCACTACGTATTATGTTACCTCTCTGGAAAATTAATCTCGAATTATTCCCGGATAAACCGACTATAATGCGTACCTCTGGTTGACATTTTCAGAATTAAAGCTATATTTTTTTCTAAATCAGAAAAAATTTGTAAAAGAAAAAAGATATTAAAAATCTATAGTGTTAACGAAATGCTTTGTTACATGCAACATCGTCATGACTCGCAAGTTTCCCGCTTACATTTTGTGCAATTTGTGCAAAAACACACTTGATTTTACTTGTGCATTATCGCTGCCAGTCAATCAATACTCTTCACTTTGAAAACATTGTATAATAAGGAGCCTCGAGCTTTCTTTCGACGTAAAGAGGAAGGGAGGAGGTCTAACTCTAATCGCTCTAATTCTCACGACATAAATCGGCGCTCGGGCCGTATCGTCTTGTTTACAAGAAAGTTATTATCGTCGCGTTTGTGTTTTCGGCACACTCGGTCAGCAGTCATTTTCAAGTCTCGGCACAATTTCGGCGGTATTCGTGTACCGTTCGCTCTACTTCAAAAGCGAGATACCATAGTGATTCTCGTGCAATATAATTCGCAATTTTATTTTCACTGTTTTACAGAAAAAAGGAGAGAGAACGGTTTTTTCGTGTAATAGAATATACAAATTTTTTTTTTCACTGTTCTTGATTCGTTGTTTTCACACTGAAACGTATATCTCAACAATAATAAAAAAATAATGAAAGAATAACTGTCTAATCTACAAATGCAATCATATACGCAGAAAACAATATTGAACTACCATAGCTAAATTTTAGGTGTGTAACTAATATTTTTAATTTAACGGAGAAATGCAATCTAACGTTAAATTATGGCGCTTAAAAATATTAATTTAATATTAATTTAAATAAAAATTAAATTTCAGATGTAATATAGAGATACTTTTTATTTTTTTTTTCCGTGTAGGAGAAATAAAAACGATATTTGCGATGAATAGAAAGATCGTGGCTTACTTTATAATTATCTTGCGTAGGCGATACACAGTGTGAAAGATTTGATATTGAAAAGTCGATATTCATCTTGGATCAATTTAAATCGCGACAGCAGAAACCTGTTAGATTATGTCAATCAGCGATTTTTTCTCAAATTATATACTGTCTTCGCGACAAGTTCCACTCTTCGATTCTATGGCGTTTAGTGTTTTCATGACTCTCGAAATAGTGTGCTGATTGAGACGAATGATGGCACGCTTGCAAATCTTCCTCTCGTAAATCTGCCTCTAAATATAAAGCGACGAGACGACGTCACTTTTCAAGATTAATCTTGAATATTGTCAGATGGATGATTGATATTTTGACAATTACTTTAAACGGGTATGTAAAATAAATCAATTGTTTCTCCACGCAAGATAAAAAAACAGACGAAAAACGTCATTTCGTCGCAATGCAATAATAGTCAGTTTTATTTCCAATATTGGACATTGTTATTTTTACAATATCGATTTTATTCTAAAATTTAAATCCGGTGACCTGGTCATTATGGACTCAAATTTAAAATTTCAACGTTATTTTTGAGGATGTCATTCCAACGTCTTATTTAATGGTTGCTTTTTACGTTTTTTATTCCGAGGTTCAATGTACGCGATACGTAAAATTATCGAGATGAAAAGCAAGCGTAAAATTACCAACACAATAATTTAAATTTAATTTGACATTTTTACCATCTATTAAATACAGTGTTTTTAGAACATTATTACGATTAATTAAACTCGTTTTTACGATACCGTGACGTGTTTGGAAAAAAAATAAAATAAATAAAATAACCGGACTTTTAAATTACGAGAGCTGAAAGGAAATACATTTCAACTCTTTTCGTGGTCTGGGAAACTCCCGTTCGCATAAAGAAAAAAGTTAAACATCAAATATGAAGGGTGGTGTACATTCATAAATACGAGAAAGCTAAAATAAATATTTTACATTCGTTTAAAAAAATATGTTCGCTCTTGATATAGCAGTTTGTCGTCAGGAGTTGAAACATCATATCCCCCCTCGCACAGTTAAGAGTGGTCGATAAAAATAAATTCAAATTGAATTAGTTTTCTGCACTTTGAGAAGAGTGAAAGTTACACCCGCGAGACGTGGAATCGTAAATACGAATACCGGCTCGTTCAGACGCAAAGATATTTGCCCTAAAAAAGATACGTGCGTGGTGTACTTATTTATGAAGTTAAGTTTTGCCACACATTTTTTTTTCCTGGACGCGTTATCTATTTTTAAGCACACAGAGAGAATCGAAATTTTACTACATATATATTTTAATAAAATCAAACATATTTTATATTTTATCGTGATATTAAATATCAGAGAAACGCTCTTAAAAAATTCTTTGAAATTCTATGTTGTCCTTCGACTATCATGATTCTCAGGATAAATTCCAAGAGAAAATTTTCTCTGTGTAGAGACAAAAGAGAGAGAGAGAGAGAGAGAGGAGGAGGATCTTCTTTCTTCCTTTGCCGAATTTCACGGCGGGAACAAGTTGCTTTTGATTCGCGCCAATTAATCGCGCCGTGAAACGGTAATTTAAACTCGATCCAAGTTTAATCACATTCTACAATAACATACAGTATGTCTGTCTTATTGCTATAGCGCAACTCGAGACTTGGGGCGCGCGCGCGCTACAATAAACTCGCGTTATCGCGCCAAACGCGACACCCGACATTGTCGGTGAGACACCTACTTACGCGCTCGAATTACCTCGTCGTAATAATGGTAATCGCCCAGCGTGGTGCTTCATTAGTCGAATAATCGATTTGCATTCTCGCCCGACGATTATTCAAATATTATCGTTAGCGATATTAGCGCCAAATGTCAATTGATTATCTCGTAAACGGGGGAGAGCTCTCGCGTTAGGAAAAATCACATTTGCGGTCGCGTCCAAATGACATTTTCCTCATTATCGAATTCTACGAAATAAAATGAAATAATAATGTATGTTTTATTTTATAATATTTTTTTTTTATTTGAAGTTGAAATTGAATTCGAAGTGATTAGTTTGTTATATTTATGTTACATATTAGTATAGTATTTATATTAATGTACATTTATGAAAACGTAAATTCGATTAAAGCTCTCACGTAAAATTATTCGGAAAAATTAAAAAAGCTCGCGATAAAAAAATGACACAATAAAAGAATCTATGTTTACAAGTTTTAAAATAAATAAATAAAAACATTTATTAATATAACAATTTATTTTCGAGATGCACGAGCACTTTTTTTGATGCTTGCAAACTTTTTTCCATGTAATTTTCTTTTTACTCTTCGTTGACACGACGCGGTCTGTAGTTATTCGCGACAAGAAAAAAGAAAAGAAAACATCGAGAAAGAAACATTTAAGTAAGAGATAAAAGTGGAAAGATGCAGTTTTCAAGATAGGGGATAAGAAAAATAGGTAGGATGAAACAGACAAAAGAGAGACGGTTCGCGAGCTCTTCTGTATTAAGCAAAGGATTAAATTTTTATGTAATTCGCGAAGAAAAAGATACGCCGAGACTATCGCAGAGGATATTTTGTAGAGCCGCGAAAGGAAAATCATTTTCCGCTTGAATTCCGCGCGAATTAATCGACGCGGCGCGAAACAACACACCCGACATATTTTTACTCTTCTGAGAGAATTTTCTGTTAGAATTTACTCTGAAAATCATGATAATCGTGGGACAATATGGTATGGAAAGAATTTTATGAGAATTTCTCTGATATATATTACAATAAAAATAATAATATCTATCACTATAAAATATAAAACATGTTTTATTAATTTTACCAAACTGCATAATAAAATTAATCAAACATATTTTATATTTTTATATTTAAATATTTTTATATTTTATATTTTTATATTGTAATAGATATTATTTTTATTGTGATATTATTATTTTTATTGTGAAATTCTTTCCATACCATATATTGTCCCACGATTACCATGATTTTCAGGGTAAATTCTAAGAGAAAATTCTCTGTGTATAAAAATGATTATGACGCGGGCAATTTTCGAAGAATCGCGTGGGTTACGACGCATTGCCAAAGTGCGTATGGTACATCGACGTAAGGCGTGGGTGACGCAACAAATTCTCCTCGTAGAGAAAGAGAGAGAAAAGATCAACGATCAAAAGCAATTTCGGCCGCTTTAATTCGGGCCGAACTTCTTACGTCACAACCCATCTAATTATGGTCGGCTACAACACAACACGATGCCGCGAGCGGCGAGAGATCGAGGCCTTTTCTCTCTCTCTCTTTCTCTTTCTCTATCTCTGAGTCAGCTGTTGACGTTTCTTTCGAGGGCGGCTTCGCCTTGCCCCGTCCGATATCGGCCGGCCACCGACAACAACAACAATGGAAAGCCGCCCGAATGCCGAATCGATGTCACGGATCGAAAGCGCCGCCGCCTGTCTTCGTAAATATCCCACGCTATCGCCGCGCGCCGGAAACGCGCGAAATCGCGCGCGCATGCGCGTGTGTATGTATGCGTGTATCGAGTGTCATCGCGGTGTCGCGTCATGCCTTTCGGAACGCATGTGTGGTAAATAGAATCTTGTGTTTCTATTTCTCTCTCTCTCTCTTTCTCTCTCTTGTGTCAACTATATTTATTATCGTTCATTGATAAAAGCATCTACTTGGAAATATAAGAATTTTGATTGGTGAGTAAGAGATGAGCTTTAAGATACCTTGCTGCGCTATCGATACTCTTGTGAGCCCCGACTGCTCTTGGTTGCTCGCATTTTACCTTTGATATTAGCTTAAATATCGGCGACGAATATAAAGCGCTGCTGACGTAAAATTTTCTGGATAAAGATCTCTCTCGTCGAAAGGATGATGGTTCTAATTAAATTGATGACGCGTCGATTTTAATACCTAATTGATCTCTATAAAGGTTTTATAATATAAACAAATATACAACTACAGATAAATGTAAGTTTTATTTTTCAAAAGAGACTGAATTTTATGGGATTCTATATCGATATAAATGTTAGATTAATATATCCTTGATAAAAAAAAAATAAATCTTATTCTGTATGTTGATTTCAGAATATATGAAAGGAATTGCTTTCAAAGAATGATTTAATTTAGATGAATTCATTAAAGCTATTCAGATTTTTTTTATATATGGCTTTTTGTGCTGTATGAAGCCATTCCATGAAACACTTATGCAATTTTCATAGTACATATATACGTATCTCTCCCTACGTTTAGTTTTAACCGTGAGTAAATGTCAGGTCACAGGCAATGACGTCAGAGTTGTTATCTTTTATTTTCGAATTGTATAAATAACAATGAAAATCGTTATTACGTAATAAGGGTGCGCTTAAATAGATCATCAAATTAGCGTACTTATACTTCTTTCGAGAATAAAGACAAATCACGCGCAGTCATAGAGATTTTATAATTCTTTCTTTCTGAATCGTAAACATTCTTTTTTGTCCGTGCGGAGAGAAAGTTTTGCAGAGGAATTTCTGGCAAGATTTGTAATACAAACAATGTTTTATCATTTCCTTTCTGTTGGGAAGAAATGATAACAGCACATTTACGATTCGATAAGTTCGTTTGTGTATTAGCAATGAATCTGCAATGAATCTCGGAGTAAAAGTGCACGGATTATTACGAGTCCGTGAAATATCGAGGCTTGCACGAAAAAAAATATTTTTAACAATTTCGAAAACGAAGAGAGGAAAATTTCTGTATGAAGTACTTCGACATTTTTTTATAACACTTTGTACACAGAGAGAATTTTCTCTTAGAATTTACCCTGAAAATCATGGATCATCAATATCGTATGGAAAGAATTTTATGAGAATTTCTCTGATTAATATTTATAAAAATAATAATTAATCAAACGTGTTTTATATTTTATTGTGATAGATATTATTTTTATTGTGATAAATATATATTAATTAGAGAAATTCTCATAAATTTCTTTCCATACCATATATTGTCCCACGATTACCATGATTTTCAGGGTAAATTCGAAGAGAAAATTCTCTCCACGTAGAGAATGTTTACGACTTGGAAAATATTTCCGAGACATCTCTGCTGCGATATGCACAATACGAGCGATATTTTAAATAACGAGCGCGCCGTCACGTTTGTTTCAACATCGGATAATGTAGAGTTTTGATTACATATATAGAGAATGCCGCGAAAATTAATATACTCCAACCAGGTTGAGATGTTTACACGAAAAATAATTAATATTCATAATTACCCTAGATAACACGAGCTTCGATAAATCGATGCATTTAACGCCGCTTTAAACGTCCGCGGTTCGATTTCATAATTCACAAACTGCCGGCAAACGCATATCCTATAATTACCATCACCGAAAATATAAAATTTCACGAGGTTATAATTGCGAATCGTTCACTTGAATTATTTGCAACGATAGCCAATTGCATTCGCTAACCGCGACGATGCCTTTTTGTGTAATGTTTTCAGCTCCCCCCCCGTTCAAAAAGCTGTTTGCGTTTGATCTCTTTGATTTGATCTGCCTTGCATGCGGAACAATTAATTATTTTTATCGATAAAATGCGGCCGCGATAATATCTCGAATAAAACACGCGGGGATATACCGCCGCCCCGCAATGTTTTGCGATGAAAAGCGATATATTGAAATATTAAAATCAAACTGTTTGGTCTTCCTCGCTTCGAGCTTCGGTGATATTCGCGTCGAGAAGCGCAACGACATTAATTAATTTATACACCGTATTGTTTCTTGTCCGATATCGAATGAATTTTTTCGAGTTTTCTATTATTCTTGACGTTTTTCCCCAAAATATTATATAATATTGATATAACAGGCGTGTGTGAATGGAAATTTTACAGTGCAAAATTTTTCGCGACAATTTATTCCGCGGTTTTCGACCAAATTTACTCTCCATAAATTACTTAAAAATGCGTATATTTTTGGGGAATTTGATTATCGCATTATCATTGAATTATTAAGCGAATTTTTATATAGCAATTTATTCCTTTGATCTTGCTTTTTTGTATTTGTCAGAGATTTTAACAATGATAAGTGACTTGAAAATTCTCTCGCCTGCAATTTCAAGTATTCTGATTTTAGCTGCGAGCCTATCTATATATCAAACTGAGCTTGTGATAATTATATTTTCGTGTTTACCCACGGCATGAAAGAATGTTTGATCGCACGTAAATTACAGACATTTCATGTACAACCGCGTATTATAATGCGCAACTGATACGTAAGCCAGCTCCACTACGTATTTATCTCTATATCAGACTTCGTTTTGAGGATAATCAATGAAAAACGGCGAAAGCCGATTTGACATGCGGGAAAAGCGTTTGACATACTTCTCGGATACGCTCCGATAACTCGCGAAATAACCCGACAAATTAATGCGATATCCAATAAACCATGACTGAATATTTTTACGCACAGAAAATTCCATTCCTGTTAAAAATGCCGATGACCCAATTGATTGCGAAACCAGGCTGTCGTCACATTTTATCAAAAATAAATTTTTTTTTATATCGAGTTGAGAACGCATCATGTAACGCGAGTTAATGCAATTTAATGCGATTTTTAATATTCGTGTTAACGTGTTAACACGGTCCGCCGTTGTCAGCGATCGATAGAATTCCGATAATTTTGTGACCTGACTACGTGAAACGCTATCGATTACGGCAATTTCTGAATTTCTCTATGGAAACCTATTATCCTCCGTTTTCAAAGGAATAGATTCATGGAGGAAGAACATGATGAAACATGTTTCAAAGTGTTCGATTTACCGACAACAATATCTGCCTCGTGAAAGGGAATTATACATCTTACAAAAATATATTATATTTATCTCATCTATTTCTAATGATTTTCGAAAATATATTTTTATGTTTGACTTAATTCTATACAACGGGAACACTTGCGCGAAGATAAAACTTGTTTATTACTGAAATTGCATTAAAGTCTAAAATTTAAGGAGAACACTGTCAGATCACTTACACTGTTTTTCCTAGGTGATAATAATCTGCTGATAATATGATTACAGTCTACATAGGGATTATCTTAGATTAACCTCGTCGTTTTATCTTCAACGAAAATTCGATTTTACTGATTGGCTCGGAATCATATTACGACCGAAGAGCAATCTTGTTTCCCATATCTCAATTATTCCACAATTCTATATTTAGAAAGAGAAATAAAAATTATGCACTTATATGGAAGGAAGGGGATTATTACAAACTTTGATAAATATTTATAAAAATATATATAACATCTCTCACACCGCTTATCTTCATTTTGAGATGATGATTTTGATGTCAAATTTCTTAAGCAATTTTATATGCAACTACACAAATTTCTAACTTAATTAAGGAAGACGATAGATAAGGAAATTTTCTTCTTAATAAAAAAATTATTCATAGCATTTCAAATATCTACTATCATTATTTTCTTTAATTTTTAATATTTTTAATTAAGTAAAAAGTAGGAAAAGAATTAAAAGAGATATATTTTACTATCTCATGCGGTTGAAAATATAAATATCTCAGGATTTCCCTGCAAAATACATTTCAAAATGCGATGGTGATCGTGTTATGAATTTACCTCGATTTTCCATAACATTTTATTCGTGGTATAATAAATTTTGCTTGTCAAAGACACAGATTTCAAATGATTAGGAAACGTTCTTCAATTTACGATTTTCCTTTAGATAATTATAAATTCGTTAATTAAATGTTTACTGTTTGTGTAACTTGCAGAGTCAGAGAAAATATCTCGCGTATCTCGCGCTACAAGATTAACTGCTAAATGTGCTCGCATTCGCGCTGACACAGTATTATGCTGAATGGAAAATAGGCGTCGTGTATATATGTATATATGTAACTGATGAAAAGCACCTGTACACACATGGCGTCGAAAGGTTAGTCGACGTAACGGAAGAACCGCATCGTAGAGTAGTATAAGATTTAAATGGGTATTTCGCGAACATTTCCAATTTGCAACGCGTCCAAGTCGATTCATAGAATCTACAGTGCACCTTTCACTGCAAAGAGCTGATATATA
Organism: Prenolepis imparis; assembly: GCF_030444845.1. NCBI lineage: Eukaryota > Metazoa > Arthropoda > Insecta > Hymenoptera > Formicidae > Prenolepis > Prenolepis imparis. Next base: position 6,577,231 of record NW_028141168.1, on the reverse strand, counting down.
CTCCCGATACTTTATTATTAGCATTACATTATTATTAGCATACGCTCCCTTGTGCATATTCAACATAATGCTAGACTATATGTACACATATAAACACATACGTACACAAGTTAAATACTTTCCGATTTAAATTCTTGCAAAAGATGTTGCAGCGAAGATTTTTTCATAAGAAATTGATGTGCAATTTCTCAAGATAAAACTTACGATATAGAATGATTAGACATTTTTCCATAAAGAATATTTTCTTTCTCGAGATATTATCTGTGATACTCTGCAGCCATTTTGGAAATTACAATATTCTTTATACATATATGTATATATTTTATATAATATAATATATATAATATATATGTATATTTTATATAATATATAAATATATATGTATATTTTATATAATATAATATATAAATATTATATTATATTAAAATATATATTAGATACGTATATAGAATATATAAATATTATATAATATTTTTATATAAACGTTTAAACGAGATGTAATTAATAAATTAGAGACAGGAAAATTGCATTTTTTTATTTTCTCATACGTTAATGTGACGTATAATAGAGAATTATTAACACGTTTTATATATCGTAAGGAAGAACGTTGTCGCTCCTTTTGATTAAAAGCTTCGATAGAAGAAAATATATATATATATATTTTTTTTTTTTTTTTGCAATAGAGATACCATACTTTTTTTACGCGCTTCTCTTATTAATAATGAGTTATTATTAATAGAGAACACGCATCGGGGCTTTCTCTACTTGCTCTTAGAAATTTTTTACGTCCGGTTGAATAAGAGCAGCGGAATTTCGCGGTCGTATAGTCATTCACAATTTTTCCAACGACGATATTAACGAACAAATTCGAGAACCGAGGCACGAGCCCGGCTTATCACCTCGTTATCGTTATCGCACCGAGTTATGAATGGGCGGACGGGATCGTGCCGATTTTAATTCTTGGAAACTTCTTTCATAACGTTACATGAACACACGCATCTATGTACGAATGTAAAAACGCTGCGATTGGTAAATAATCTCGCTCTTTCTATATTTAAAAGACCGGCGATTTTATTCATTCGAACGTGATGCATTGACGAAATTGCGATCTCTTTTTGCAACGCGTGATTATGACGAAATTATACATATATGTATATACAGAATACAGAGAGATATAGATAATTAACTTTCATTGAATTTAAAGCCAATTATTCGTTAATGAATATATAATTGGAACCGATTATTTATGATTTTTATATTTAATTTTAAGCGAATTGAAATACTTTCGATTGAAGCACATTTAGAATTAAGGCTGGTCGGGGCATCAAACAAAAGTATATCTTTGGATATTTAATTCTTCGTTCATTCAAGTTCTGCAATTTTATTTATGAAATAAATACCTGAAGTATATAGTCTCGTTAAGTTTTTACAAAGACAAAACCTCACGCAAAAGTTGACGAAAATATTTTCCATGAATTTTTTATGAAAAAAAAAAAAAAAAAACGAATAAAGAATATAAAAGGATCTTCTCGTCTCTCCGTTTCTCTTTCGCTTTTTTATTTTATTTTATTTTTTATTTCTTTTTTTTTTTGCACAATGTTTCACATGAAACATTATCTGTGCAACTGGATACCTGGAAGTTTTTCCCGAGATCCAGTGGACACACGCGAACGAGAAATCCGATTTGAAAACAGAGACGTCTGGTTGCCGCACGGTTGCCGTAGAATGTAGAATGTTGTCTCTAACGTTATCAGGATAACTCTTGGCGTTAAAATATTATCAGCTATAATTTAGCTGTGTTTATGAGAAAATAATATGCGCATTACGTCTGACATATGCAACAAAGTGTAAGCTTTAGGCTGCAACAAACTTGCTTGGAAGAGTATTAAAAGAGGCTCGGCAATGCGACGCGTAGAGCGTTCGCTCGTGCATATGCACTTTTGCCTGCGATTACATATTTATACATTTATGAGAGTTGTGGTCATGTTTTCACGAGAATCCGACGTTGCACACCGAAGAGAAGATATCGTGGCGCCGTATATGCATTAATAGAACTTGATTTTGCAAAAGTATGTATACGTACTTGTGTGTGTAAGAGTGTGTTTGGAAAAAAAAAAAACACAAGAAGCTATTAAATACATAATTCCTCAATTATAAGAAGCTTAACATCTCTCTTGTCAATTTATGCTTTTCCCGTCTAATGCGACGTAAATCTTACCGAGAGAGGAGTATTTCTCGAAATGTTAATTCTAACATATTCTTAGTAAGAATTTCTCAACTATATACTGTGCTTTTACCCACACACAAAATTTATACATATATGTGCATACATATTTAAATTAAATTAACTTTTCTTTAAAAGACTATATATCGACGAGTTATCTCTCTTATCGATGATACGCGATTACAATTAGTTAATTAATTTTAATAAGGAATATTTAACAAGTCCCTGCCGGAGGTTAAACAGATATTGTTCAGTAACTCGCGGTAATCGTACCTTACATACAATTTTTATTTATGAGATGCGAACATGAGAGGGCCGGTCAAAATTGGTCGAAGATCATAATCTGACTTTCAATTTTGCGCGTTTACGTGTATCGTTAAAGTGTGATGGCAATGAAGGAGGAGGAGAGGGATGAGGTATAGTCATTATCACGCGATATGGCCGGCCGCGCAATTAACGTAACCGGAGAAGGAAATACCGCGATGAGACTATAAGGGAATGATGACGGCGATTGGATCTTTGCCTCTTTATACGCGTGCGGTTCCTTTTTTTTTTTAAATCGGCGCCTCGTCCGAAACGGAGTGTCTCCGTCGTTGCGGTTAACTGAGAAGAACGGGAAATGCCAGGCCGTAATGAAAAAAACGTATGCACTCTCACTGTAGGGAACAATAGGGCCTACGTCATAAAAATTTCTTTTAATCAGAGATTTGCGGTCTCTGACACTCGTAAAGCTTGAAGAAGTTCCTGAAATTTGCGGTGAAAATACTTTTGGATAATCCTTGTTTTGTAACAAGTAAGATTTCCTGTCATTTTGATCTCGTATAGTTATTCAAATTTACATATAGAGTTGTTTCTCGTTCTCTGTCCCTCTCTTTTCTTTTCGCGCGAAGAAAAAAAAGAATCGTCTGGGAATTTTTTGGCGAATAATCTTATTTCACCTAGTTACGAGTCGCACTAATCTTAATTGCAAGCTTATTAAAAGCTTAATTGTTAAGCTTACTAAACGTAGGTAAAGCGGGATATAAATTTGCACGCATGGAAATTAAATTTATATTTAATTAAATATCTCTTTACACGCGCCTTTTTTTTTTTTTTTTTAATAAATTTTACCTCGCGGATTAAATTTCGGTCATCGGTTAATCTCTTTCGAGTGATGAAAAAAATGATTTTATACGCTTTTATACTAAAAACGTGTTAAAAAAAGCGTTATTGAATTTATCTGAAAATTACCTTGGGGGTTTCTAGGTCGTCGAATTCAAGGTAAAAATATTCGAATCGAATGGTGACGAATATGATATCCGAAAATGCTAGATTTGCATAAAAATTGTTCATAGGGAATTTTTGAAACATTTCTCTGAATATTTGAAAGAATCTTAGAACTACATTTTCAAATTTATTGTAATGAATCAAGTACGATAATAAAAAAGCCGAAAAATTGTTGAGAATATTTTTTTTTAATTATGACAACTTTGAAAACGTCTAAATATTACGTTTTCGCATACTAAATTTTCTTTACATCGCACATGATAAATAAAATATTTTTCTTTAATAATAATTGTAAATATTTTCTCGAAAAAATTATACAACGCAATTTTATATATATATATATGTGTCTAGATATTACCAGACAAAATGTCTTAACACGTAAAGTTTTATAACGCGTTATATGAATGAAGTCTTCCGCTCTTTCTGCATCACCAATATTAAAGTCGAAGGGTAAACCGCTGAGGGCATTTGCTGTACAGACTTTGGGCATTACTAGGCATTGCTTTGGTTTTAGTGGGCATTACTAGGCAGCGCGTTAGCGTTATAAGGCAATAAATATACAGATATATTTCTCTTTTTCCTTTCTCGATCATATATTATAAATTGGAACATTACGGAACATTGCATCAAAAATAGTATAATAATTGAGAATTACTATATAAGATGTATACAATTTTAGTCAGCGGTTTATTTCCTCGATCCAAGCTAAACCCTGACCATTTCGACTGGAATCCAGTCTCGATCATCGCTTTATGCCACATTCGATGAACAGAAGGTTGCTGGTATGCGTATTTTACTACCTGAGAGTCCCTTTGAGACTTCGAGCCTTGAAAACTTTCAACATAGTAAAAGCGTAAACGGAAAATTTCTTTCGGAAATATTTGAGTTATATCCTCCCGAGTATAGTTTTGATCGATTTGATGAAATACGAGAAGATTTAAATTCTTGAAAACAACGCGCAAAATGTTGCTAATAAGAATATCGAGCAAAGTTATATCGATAGCTAAATAATTAATAAAAATAAAAATAACGATCCTTCTAAGCTCGATTGTACTTTAAAAACAAAGGAATTATCGATTTATCTTACATTCTGAGTATTACAGTATAATTATTTAATATTAAACGAGAGTCGATTTTCTTAAAAAACACCTTTTTTAGAAATTTACTGTTTGCCGTCTAATGATCAATAACCACGATATGCAAATTAGTGCAGATTGGTCCATATTAAGACATTTGTGTAGCACTTATGTGTATTTCTTTTTTTTATCTAATTTAACAAATTACTTTTAAAATAAATATTTTTGCTATTAGTGTCACGATATTTATTCTGAAAGTGAATATAGAAATATTTTTACCAAGTTTTTTCTGCATAAAAAATTTACAAAATTTCTAGTTGTATCTCCCAGTAATATAACCGAAGGGCGTATGATTTATCGTTAAAAAATAAGTCGAAAACGTGGAATAAAATTTCAGGAGGAAACAAGCGGGTAACATATTCGAAACACGCGGATAACATATTCGGATAAGTTCGCTCTTATCATATTCTTTTTATTCCCGACGTCCATAAAGGATAAACGGAATTTTCGAACACTATTAAAGTCCATAACCGCTTCCACACTCTCGGGAGGCGAACAAGTAAGTTGCTCTCTGTTGCATCCCCTAGAACTGGCGTATAGATAGAACTTTCGTACATGTAGAAATGTATGCAAACGCGGCAATCTATGTGCTAATGGCGTTCCCGGTTATTCCGCACAATTGTTTCCGTATCAGTTACACGTATTTATATTGACTCGCCGCTTATGTGTGCCAAAGTTTTTCTCGTTTTTAAAATTATATATATATAATTTTTCTTTTTATTTTTCGTATTTCGTAAAAATTCACTTCGCACTTGCAGCGACGCAGATAAAATCGCAGAACCATAACGAGATATATACGAACGACTATTTCGTGTACAGTAACAGCTTCATAACTAGCTTTATAGAAGCTTACGCGTTACATCTGCATAGTTTATTCTCTCACGATCGTAAATTTATATAATCAGTTGGAGTGGAAAAGTATAGTTTTATCGATTAGCACATTATTTTTGAAATTGCACGTTACAGCGAGATAAGCGACGACATACGCGACGATAAATCATCATTACGACGTGTTAATCGCGAATGTTGCACTTTGCGCGGGATAACGGGATCGGGAAAAGAGGGAGAAAGGGGGTGACTGTCGAGACTGTGGAGAAATGTTCGAAGGGCAAATGCGAATTGGCTAGAGAAAACGTCGGCGACTTCGACTTCTTTTACAAGCGAGAGACGGCGAAGGTCCGCGTTCTCGGTAATCTCTGAAGAATATTGTGGGAAAAGTGGCTTCTAAGATGGGACCTGACGTGTTGTTAATCTTGCTCGCTACATCATGGCGTCTCTTCTCTCTCTCTCTCTCTCTCTCTCTCTCTCGGTCGGAAAAACGAAAGGAAAAGAATTCTCGGAGAGATGTAAGTTTGTAATCCTCGCGCGCGAAAAAGTAGCCTTCTCTTCTGGAAAAAGGCAGAGGAATTTCATTTCGCCTGTATAGTTTTAACAGAAGAGACGAAAAGAAAAACGAATTTTGTATATAGAGACGCGGAGGAGACTGTGTTCCGGAAGTTTCGAGATTTGTTACGATAATGTTACGAGAGAATTTGCATATACGGAAAACATTTGCGAGAAAGTGCATTAAATATATGTACATAACATATCACGCGGACACACTTGGGGATATAGTCGAAAGTTTGACTTGTGAAACATTTATTGCACATTCGAGGAAAAAGTCGCAGGTACCTAAACCTGTGTCCTACTTCTGTGATATGAGAAATCGGAAAAATACAGCCGACTCGTTTGATCCAGTTTTCTACAAAATGCAACTTTATTATTACATACACAGTTGGAAAATGTGTATGTAATAATGTGTGTTTTCTTGTTAAAAACGGTCCCCGTTAAAATTTTTGTGTTAAATATTTAACACATTCATGTGTTAATTTAACATATTGCTGTTATGTTAATTGGACTCAAATGTTAAATTATTAAAACAACTAAAAAAAAAAGTGTAAAAATAACACAATGTATATCTATTTTTAATTTTACACAATAAATATGTTTCGTATTATTAGTGACAAGATTTATCTGTTAAAATTTACAGAAAAAAATGTTAATTTTACTTTATAATATAAGTGGGGGTGATAAAATGTAAAATTAACAATTTTTTTAGTTAATTTTTACATTAAAACTATGTTAATTTTACACAAAATTTATTTCAAGTTTATTTGAAGTTTGCATTTATGTTAAAATATTAACACAATATTCGTGTCACCATTTAACATATCCGTATTATGTTAAATTAACACAAAAATTTCTGTGGACCGTTTGGGACAGGTGATATTTGTTAAATTTAACACAAATTTTTCAACTGTGTACTTCGCGCTAATTAAACAACAAAGTGTTCTTGATTCTAAAATTGATATGTACTGTCGGCGAGAGAGAGAAAAACCGATCGGGCGATCGAGATAAAATCGGAAAACAGTTGCCTAACACGTTTCGTTAATACAATCTAAGATATGTCACGCGTTTAACTCAATCTTGATTGATATACGTTTTCCATAGATATGCAAGATGTTTCATTTTGAGTGAATAAAACATTTTTGTGGAAAATGTTCCTTATAAAAATTGTAGGGGGACATAATGCCATGACCTAGAATTTTGAAAAAACGCCACCTAGAGGCTTCTTTCGAAATTTATATTGATTTTTTCAAAATCGTTTAGAGATCAATACAGTTTTTTTAAGCGGGACCATCCTATTTTATTTATATAAATCGATTCCTCGCAATATTTGACACAAAAAGTTTACGAGATATTTTATATTTTAATTTAATATTATAATTTTTACATAAACTATGAAATATCTCATAAAATATTCCTTTTTCGATCACATTTTATCTCAATATTTTTATGTCCCTCTCAAAATTTTATATGGAACATTTTTCCCAAAAACGTTTCATTTTCAAGAATTTCCACTTAAAATGAAACACTGTATATGAATTACGCAAATATTAAGGCGAAACGGTGCAGCAAATAAAACTGCAACGAGGCGTAGGCGTCGGACGTGAAGCGAAGCGAGGAAATTTCGTTGCAAATTTGTGGCAAAAGGCGAGACGATCTCCAATAAGAGATCTCGGGCTGCACTGGCAGATATCGACCGGTTCTCTCGAGTGACACGAGATGATGATCGCGCATCCCCGTTATAAAAGCTGCATGGATGGGAAGAGATATATCGAAGATCGTCGACCGGGAATCTCTCATCGACTTTCATCGACGTTGCGACGAGAGGAGGAGATCGCAACTTGGTGACATCACCAAGTCCTCTCCCTCTCGTCGTATAGGTTACGGCCGGGCACGATTTATTAATTGACACGTCTAACAATAAACGCCGCTGGCGACGTGCCGGGAATAAAGAGGAGGATCGTTTGGCGGAAGCGAAAAATAAAATATTGACCGTCCGTGCGTGAAACATGACGATGGAAAAACTATTAGATTTTACGATTCGTATGTACGCGACAAAAAGCGTGACGTATTAATTGTTTGTCCGCGCTTTTCACATTTATTACGTGCGCTAAATAACTTTTTACTTGTTAATTTTTTTATTTATTCTTTTTTTTTTAAGTTACGCATTACATCTCCCTCTTCGGTAAATAAATGTGCAAAAAATCTGGAGAATTTCCCACCGTGTTGTCCTTTTCGCGGCACATTGACTGTACGCATGAGGGATACTGAGTCGGGTATCGACGTCAGAAACACACCTCGTGTCAAAAGTAAAGCTCCCGATACGGCATTCTTATCGAAATACCGTAATTCCATCTCCGACTCTATCGGGGTGGTTCTTGCCTTTTGTGCGCGAACGTTTACAGGCGAACAAGTGCTTCTTTTTTTCTTCTCCCCCCGATGTATATAGGTTTACACGGGGAACAGAGTCGCGCGTTGCCACCCAGGTGGCTTTACTTGACGCATCTGGGGAATATATTTTTATTCGGTCGAATAAAAATGCGAGTATCGCGATGCGATGTGGAGATCGATGCAAACAAGTTTGACGACGCGAGGCTATAATCGTTGCGACTTTAGCTCTGCGTTAATGCTCTCTCTTCTCCAGTATATCGACTAAATTCGAGGGAACAAAATTGCCCGATAGTTCAGGTTATCAAAAATGCTTTCTCGATATCGAGGCGAGCTGAAATATTTATGATATATCGGAATTTTTTTCGATTTTTGTTTCGTCAATATTTTATTTTTTATATTGGAGCTACGGTTTCGATTTCTCAGGTGAAATGGTCAGATCATATATACATATATAGGAAACTTCAATGAACGAGACAAAGTGTCTACTCTCTGTAGAAAAATCTCGGGGAATTTCTTTTATAGCTTGAAAAATCAGAATTCTTATGGAATCTTTTTGTAAATTTGTCCCTGGTAATTTTTCTTTTGCATTACAAGCGATCGGCAAAATCCGTTGAAATTTTTCTCCCCCTACTTTTGATCTCCATTTTTTCAGTCTACCATCTATTTCAGTACTTAAGACAGTCATTTTCTTCTTCTTTTAAAACTATTATAATTTTATTCGAAGTTTCTCCTTTGAATTTCTAAGTGGAGGGAACTCTTTGTGTTTACTGCCTATTTCAGAGATACAAAATAGAACTCGGGAATCTTCATCATAAATGGTTTATTGCAATTCTCGATAATAAAAGAGTGATAAAACAGTATTATGCAAAATAAAAAGAAATAGATGCTCATTTTATGGAAAGTCGTTCCAGTTCTTTGCAGTACTTTTTCAAATTTAATATTTGAAACTTAAGTGGCTCTTCATTTTTCCTTCGTAATTGTGTATGACTATCCATCGAGCCGAAATTTTTCTTCTACTTTCAACTTCAATTTTCTCACGTTTATGGATTCCGGAGGATTTCGATAAATTTAATTTATATAGGACTTCGCTACTTTGCAATTCAAATAGGCAGTAAACGCGAACAGCCAATTTTCTCTTTGAAAATTTAAAAGAGAGATTTTCTCGTCAAAACTAAGAAAATAGTTTCGGGAAAAAAAACAATGATTTAAGTATGCGTTTAAAATTTCAAAGTAAATGTAAGATTGACAAAAATTTTGACACTTTTTCGGAATAATATATAATATTATTCAGTAATGTCAAACAATGTATCCTTCTCTTCTCTTTTAATATTCTAACAAAAAACCCTTTTAACAAGTTTGATTTGAATGAAATAATTGGTCAATCGATTTAAGTCAAGAAAATCTGCTTTTTCACGTTGAAATTCAAGAGGCGGAGATTCATGATCAGACGAATCGAAAGTTCTCTTTCTTTCTCCCTATCTATCTTCCTTTTGCAAGCTTGTTTTTTATCATCCAATATTCCGCCTTTTAATCCCACGCTTTAATGGCGCCCGGAGAATAATACGATGTATCAATTAAAAAATTGCATCGTTACGTTTTTGCTGCATGTTGCGCGAATTGTCGAATATATATATGTGTATCTCGGGGAGAGAAATAACTGTTTATATATCGAAACGTTGTCTTTCTCCCCTCTTTCGCATGTCTGCTTAATATACGCATATATGCCTTAGCATAATTTGTTTCCGATACAATTTATTATCTTTAATTACGTGATCTTTAATTACGATCTTTAATTACGTGTATGTGCATATCCAGAAACTTTTATTATATTTTCCAGAGAGATAATTTCTTAAACGAATATATATTTTCTCTCCTTCGCGTTCTAAAATTTCTCAATTTATTCCGATAATCTCGAGCTCGTACAATAAATATGAAATTTTAATTGTATACAGTATCTTACACTGAGATTCTCTGCAATTCCTGTTCATAATTTTTTTTAATTTCTATTTGTAATTATTTTGTAATATTTAAAAATTAGGAGGCAGCTTTCGATGTACTTTTAAGTAGGTACTCTGCAAGATGTTTATAATAAGAAAAAAAATATGCTTAATAACGATCGAAAGTCAGAGAATGATTGAAAGTCCGAAAAATTAAAAAAAAGCGACTTTACAATCTCGACGTTCCACTCATTAAATCCGGAGGTTCGTAAAAAGGGTTATAATCATGATTTTTTTCTTTTTCCTTTTTTTTTAGACTGTAAAATGAGCCCCTTGATGCGTAAAGTTCAATCAATGGTGATGTTGAGACAGAATCTCGCTTATTATTACCGAAAAACATGAAACCGTTTATATACGTGCATTTGCGTTTTGTTACGTCATCCGAAATAATTAACAGGCAAAGAATTTTTAATTGTGCCGGCTGCACAATGCTCATCCCTAATGATTAATTAACGAACGGCCATTATCGCAGAACGATTATCCTTTATTTATCCTTTATAGATATATTTTCCTTTCATTAAGCGATCTGATAGCGAAGAAGGAAAAAAAAACAAAAAAAGATGGGAAGAATTAACAGAGAAGAATCCCGTTCTTCGTGTTATTCCGGAAACAGAAAATGGGACGTCTCTCTCGGTTCTTGTGGGAGACAGATAAGGAGTAAAGTGGCTCGGTTAAAAGCCGGCCATCTCATTTTCCGCCCGATTACCTCTCTGTCACGTGAGGCTAATTCGCCACATGCGTATGCGGTCCGGTCGGTCGTCCCCCCCCCCCCCCCGCGGAATAGATTAATAATTAATTCCCTCGAGTCCACCGATCATTGTGGGCCATCGAAACTGTAATTCCTGCTCGCGATTATCGTAAACACGCACACACGCTGCTCTCAACAAGTTTCATGTCGCGCGCGCGCCTGATTTATCGCGGTATAAGCCATCGCGCCGGTTAAACCCGCGAATTCGTATGTTCCCTAACTTGTACGGAACCATTTCTAACTTGTTTCGGAACGGGTTGTTACATCGGCGCGATGGTTAAACGAGTTTCCTTGTTTCATGCCGTGTTACTAATCGGGTCGCCTACAGGCTTCCTGAACTTTGCGTGTGGTTTTTAACGAGAAAAGCGCGCGGGAAAATGTGACCTTTTTCGTACTCGTGTATAAATCGATGCCGAAAAGATGTCGTACAGTGTCGCCTTTAATTATCGGATCGTATAAAAATCGCACGCAAAGGCTGGATCAATTTTGTCAATTTTGACCTGTAGCAAAATTTCTTTCTTACATAACGTAAATTAAAATTTTATAACGAATTTTAATTATATATGTATATAATCCAAAATATTTTTCAGTATCAGTAGTATTTTAAAAATTATATTTAAGACTATATCTACACTGATAGAATTTTCTCTTAAAATTTACCCTGAAAATCATAGTAATCGTGGTATGGAAAGAATTTTATGAGAATTTATCACAGATTTATATCAAAATAAAAATATCTACTAATATATATACTAAACTACATAATAAAATTAATCAAACATATTTTATATTTTATTGTAATAGATATTATTATTTTTATTGTGACAAATATTAATCAGAAAAATTCTCATAAAATTCTTTCCATACCATATTGTTCCACGACTATCAAGATTTTCAAGATAAATTCTAAGAGTGTGTGAAGTTGGCACCCCTATTTTTTGAAACTGATTTTCGTTATCGTAATGACCGGAACTATTTCTAAAAATTATCAAGAACTCTTCCTATGGTTCTAAATAACTCACAACTCTTAACTCAGAACTATGATAGCGCATAACATAGGGGTGCCAACTTCACACAACTAAATTCTACGAGAAAATTCTCTCTGTATATTATATGGAGATATACCAGGTGTCCCATTTTAAATGACCCACTCAAATATCTCATTATCAGACAACTTTTGTAGGAAACATTTTTTGATTTAACGCAGTGTTTCTGAGATATTTGAGTGAGTCCTTTAAAATGGGACACCCGGTATAGTCTTAAATATATTTTTTTAATATTACTCATATATGAAAAATAATATATAGATATATAATATATAGATATATATGGATAGTTAAATATATTTAATTATAATATAAATTATATAATAATATAAATTAAATATATATTTTTTAAATATTACTTATATAAAAAATATTAAAAAAATAAAAATTACTGTTATTTTGTTATAATGTACACATGAAATATTTGTTACGAGTATCGCGCAAATTTTATAAAATATTCTTCAGATATAAATCACGAATGACCCGCAATTTAATTCTCGATTTTTTAAATTTTAAAAAGAAATGATATATACATAGAATCATCGCTTATCAGCTAGACGAATCGTGCGCACCTCGTATTTTCTATCGCCGAAAGTTTATCGATCGACTTTATGTGCGTTTATTTTGCGCATGAGATTGTTTGTGCGACAAACAAAGGCTCGATTGACTTTCTAACATCTTGCGTTAGTCACACGGAATCTGAAAATGTATAGTCGCAAGACTCCAATATATATATACATATCTGAAATATAATAATTTAACTTTTCCTACACTGTAAAAAAAAATTTGTTAACTTGACTAAACCGTTCAACTAAATTACTGTTTTGTTAATTGAACATATCTTAGTATTTAAGTCAAATACGTTTTGTCAAAAGTTTTGTTAGATTTAATATGTTATATTTAATTTAAATATTTTTATATGTTCAGTTAACAAAATATTATTTAGTTGAACGGTTTAGTCAAGTTAACACATTTTTTTTTTACAGTGTATTAAACAGCGGAAAAGGAGTGTCGATTAGCTTTCCAATCGGGTAAAATCTTTGAATCGAGTCTTCCGTAACGTTCTCACCGTTGAAAAACAAATCTCCCGACGTTAAAGGAACATCGCGATGCAGCCAAGCATTACGATCTTTAAACTCATTGTAAAGCGCGCCGCCTTCAGGTAAAAAGAAGGTTCTCTCTTTCTTCATTCAGCGATATTACTCGCACAAATCGTCATCTCGCAAATAATCTTACGTATACTTTTAATTTGCTAAAGAAGATTTAAATAAGAAGATATAAATACAGAAGATGTACATATAAATAAGAAAATATAAATATAGAAGATACAAATAATAAGCATTATTTTCAAGCATTTCTGAACCTCGCTAAAACGGAGATTACACGGAAACTTTCATCAGTTTTTCCAGAGACGCTAAATAATCAATGAATAAAGTTCCAGACTTTAAGATGCGAGCGCATCTCAAAATTTCGTCGGCAGCGATCTTAACGTTAGTTCCCTTCATAATTTACAAGCAGAAATTCGCGAAAGTTAGATTTCGCAACGTACGAGAGACGAACCATCCACGTCGGAACTTTATTCGATACTTCACCGCGCAGATACGATTCAACTGGACAGCTACTTTGTCCAATGTTTGCGAGCGTTTAAATTAAATGTACCGTGTTGCTCGCGAAATCGATGCGTAGCCATGACGTAAAGTCGACGAGAGAGAACGAGTTCATCCGTGAAATATTCAAAGATGAAGCAACCCGCGAGAGAGTTGAAATTGTACTTTTCTATTTTTTTTTTTTTTTTTTTTTTTTTTTTAACTTTATTCTCGCATGTTTATGGATTCCAGGGAATTTCGATGAATTTAATTTATCTAGGAATTCTCACTTTGTACCTCTATAATAAGCAATAAGCGAGTAATTTCCCAGTTGGAGGTTTAAAGCAGGAACTTTCGACAAAATTATAGATTAAAGTATCGAAATAAATATTCTCGATTGAAAATTGAGAGATCAAAGCTAATTATAAATCTATTGAAGTATGCATTTCTTTAATCGCATATCAATAATTTTATAATCGCTGCGTACATTTTTAAGTGTATAATATTTATTTTATTAAACTTTTAACAGAAAACAAATTCTGTAAATTTTTCGATATTCGTTTAATTTAAGCTCTTGTACAAGCGCATCCACGCACACATGAATATGTATATCAAAATATTTTAAATCAAAAACACAATACATGAATATATGTATATCATCAAGATGTCAGAAGGGTTCGTCCGTTTTTATCTCTGAGTCTCGCAAATTCCGAATATTTCGAATATTCCTTCATGAATTTTTAAACGATTTAAAAATGACTGACGTTTCAGTGCCTCTAAAAGGTTGCAGAATTTCACAAAGTGACATAAATCTGATTTCTTTGTTATATATTCATACAGAGATCGTTTCAGTCAGATTAATTGTTTGATCACCGGGGGGGGATATAAGTACATTTATATATAACTGTTCTTGCAAATTTAAATTTTAATTACTAAATATTTGTACAAAGTACTCTTGAGATCAAATGGAAAAAAATGTAAAATATTTGCATGAAACAAGATGGAAATATTTTATCGTCCATCCTCCTCCGCCTCTCTCTCAGATTGGGCAAATTGCAGACTCTGTGCGGTAGCGGCTTTCGCCTGCGTGATGCGAAACTCATTTCGATGCCCGTCCCACAGAGCACAATAGTAATTGAAGTGCTCGAAGAAGAGAGTGGGTGAATCACAGAATTCAAACACGTAACACAAGGTCTTGTTCAGCAAAAGGCAATTTAAGAATGTAGTGGAGAGAGCTTTGTGGCATTATCCTTCCATATTATTTTATTAATTGACTTACCTATATATCTTACTGCACTTTTTCTTAATCTTTTGCGGTTTAAAGTCATCGCATGTCTAAATCACGAAATTTGCGCGAATGAGGATTTTTTGATTAAAAATATCTTAAATGAAATATTTTATGATACCTTCGATACCTTCGTTTCTTAAATTTTTACGTTTTCATAAAAACCAATTATTTAGAAATATGTATCGCGACGAGGAGTCTTGTTTGGGATAATTGATATTCCGCCGAGAGAATAAACACGTTTGATGTAAAATCCGTATGTAACTTATCCGTATGGAGCCATATAAATATCACATCGTATGACGCGAATGACCGCGCGTCGCTGAAGGCAAAATGCATATACATATGTCCCGGTGCATATACGCACGAGCTCTCTCTCTCTCTCTCTCTCTCTCTCTCTCTCTCTAGCAGAAAGAGAGAGAGACGAATGTGTTCCACCAGTGGCGATATAGCGCCCGACGTGTTAATATCGAAAATTAAAAAAGGGCGACGAATGAGTTGACTTCCAATCGAGTTTTCGACGAAAAAAATGTTAGGTCGAATTCTACATTTTTATCGAGAAAACTATAATACGAGGGGAAAAAAGGCAGGAGTGTATGTCTCGTCGCATTGATCACTCGAAATGTCCATGAATAGAGTATAATTTTTAAATAAAGTATATTTTTCAGCGAGACGTTTTATATATAAATTTTACGAGTCACCACGCACCGGTGTGTAAAAGAGAGAGAAATAATAACATACTCGCGATTAAAATGCCCGGTGGAAAATAAAAGGTTCAACGGAAACAATGCGGAGTAAAAAGAACCCCGAAGCTTAATCTCGCAGAGTGGCAGTATTTGCGAGGTTTTAGAAATGTATACGTACATATAATGTAACTCTTTATTTATTTATTTATTTTTTTTTTAAGGAATTTTATAAATTATAATTACAATTACATACGTGAGCTGCAATTTTAATTAATTAGTGCGTGATGTAGAGAGATAACATTTTCTGTTTTTACTATTTTTCTGTCTTTTTAAGATAGCGCTTCGAGTTTTGCTCAGTTCAGCGTTGTTTTTTTAATTGCAATCATAGTCGTTAGTACGACGTGTAATATATATATAATCCGATGGATTAAAATGATGTTTTCAAGTTTTTTATTACTGTTATTATTGCTATTAAGATTATATAAATTATTCTTGGCGATTAAAACGAATTATATTTTCCTTTTCATGTGATATGGCTCAAAATTATTACAATTTTATATATATAAGCAAGTTCAGTATATATTGTACGGTTAAATTATTTTATCCTATCATTGTGAAGTATATATTTAAGAAAATATTTTTTTCTTCACCTTTTTCCCTTTAATGATGTATTTTCGCATCCACAAATATTTAGACAAACGTATTTTTTTCCTAAAAATCATATGTTATGATAGAATTAAAAGCTCGTATGAAAAAAAATGATGAAATTATCATTGTGTCACCAGACATTAAATAAAAGTAAAATTTTGAATTACACTGAGAGAATTTTCTCTTAGAATTTACCCTGAAAATCATGGTAATCGTGGGACAATATGGTATGAAAAGAATTTTCAGAAAACTTCTCTGATTAATTATAAATATTTATCATAATAAAAATAAAAATAATAATATCTATCGCAATAAAATATAAAACATGTTTAATTAATTTTACTAAACTGAATAGTATTATATATTATAGATATTATTATTTTTATTGCGATAAACATTAATCGGAGAAATTCTCATAAAATTCTTTCCATACCATATTGTCCCACGATTACCAGAATTTTCAGGATAAATTCTAAGAGAAAATTCTCTCTGTGTACAAACCTAAAAATGCATGCAAATTTCGGAAAAGCAATCGCTCGCGATAAAATGTCAATCGTCTGACGATCACCGACTGTCATGGCATCATCGAACATTGTTGTCCACGAGCGTCATCTCAAAATTATTGATCCCGCATAACTTGAGCGACCATTATGAAACCATGATGTGGCAGTCATGGCGACTACAAGGTTGCAAGGAGGTGGGTCCGTTCAGAGATGCAGTGACTGGTGAAGGAACAGCGGGGAAACGGGAGAACGCAGATGCCTTAGAGAGTGTCAGTCTACGGGAGCGTCGCAAGGGCGGCGAAATTGTTTGCTCCCGCTTTATTCAATCGATCAAAAAAATATTTAGTACGAATTTTTCGCCATCTCTATTTCCATTCGTTTTTATATACACGTGACATGTTTCTTTCGCGTCAACTTTGCGTTTTCCTTGCGGACTCCGTCTCGATAATCACGCCAATTACGCCAATTTGATTGAAAAATAAAGAATTATCGATGTTGATAGGACTATTAATATTATTCTTCTCAAACAGAAGACACAAATTTTTCTGACAAAGTAACAAATTACTTGAAGAAGTCAAAGAACCGATATTTAACGAAGTGGTAAATTTAGGTTGATTCATCATGAATGGGGAAATACGTTGTTTTTTAGTTCATATTTAAGTAGGAAGGATTTTTTTAAGTCACACAGAGTATTCTTGTGTCGTGGCTTAATTTAATTTCCGAAGAAAATTCACCGCGCGTGGAAAGAAGGGGGCCTTAACTACATTGTGCCCCGGCTCTGGGGCACCATATGCTCTCTGTACGTCTCTGAGCGCCTTTCTTTTCAGGCAACAGTCGGGTGAAGCACATTTGTTAGCGGTGCAGAATTCAATCTCTACTTCGAGAGCCCGTTCTGCCAAGGAACAAAAGAAATTCGTTGCGAAGGAACTGACAAACGTATATACGATATACGAAGAATCGAAAAACGCGCGCGCGGAAAAATCGTGAACGCGAGAAGGAGACGAGAGAATAAAGAATGCTTGGTGAATTGGATAAAATGGACATCGTTGCTTCTCCGATGATTTTCGAAAGAGCGTGCAGACATTCTCTCGACGGTATATCGAAGATAATCGAGGGCCAAAATTATGCCGATATTAAGGTCTAAATGCTACACTTACCTTATTAAAGATACCATGTCGACGCAAAGAGAGAACTACAAGGGGGAAGCTCGACAACTTCCCGTATAATTGAGATTCTTGAAGAAAATTGATTCTTTTTTTTTCTATCAGCTGTCGCTGCTTATTATATATAAATTTTTCGATCGTAAAAAAAAAAGACCATTTTTTTTTATGTTCGATCGAAGAGAGATATTTTGAAGACCCTTCGCAACATTGTTTTATCTCGAAGAAATTACTTAAAATCCGCCAAAAATTCCCCGTCATGCGAAAGGACTGTTATGGATCGAAAGGTTCGAACCAAGTTTTCAACTCTCTTGAATTTATGGATTATATAGAGAGTCTCGGTCCTCCTTTTCCCCCCCGAAATTCCCTCGTGTCGATATATGCAGGACAAGGTATCGCTATTACGATATTATCGAGGATATCGCCGTTCAATATCGTATCCCGCGTATTAGATTACACGGTACGATTATAATATTGATATATCGATATATTTATAACACCTCTCTCGTCTAGCGGCTCTTTCGTAAAATATCGTGTTTGCGAAGGATGTAAACGACGTGGCGGAGAGTAAAATGCTCTCGAGTATTCGTAGGTGCGCGCGCGTGAAAATATATCCGCGCGCGTTATATTTACGAACAAAGTAGTAGACGAACCCCGGGCACCCATAACTTACCATAGAGCCGAGGATCAAAAACTGGTTTTGCGCCGTGGCGGTGGCTCTGTGTGCAACATAGTAATAACGATCGCACGAATAAAACGACCAGCGTCGAAACCGCTGCAACACTGTAAGCAGGCCCATTATTAATCGACGCGCCATATCTAAGTGTGCAGAGAAAAAGTGAGTATAAAGGAAGTATATAGCCGGGGGTCGCGTCCTCTCCGTGTTAGGATAAAGAAAGAGAACATGTTGGCGGCTGTCGAGCGAAAAATCGACGAAGGGCAGACAGTGGAAGAAAGAAAGAGAGAAACGCGAGTTGGGGAAAGGGAAAAGAGAGACAGATAGAGGGGAGAGTGTGTGTGTGTGTGTGCCAAGAGAAAAGAAAGGAGAGAGTGTGACAAAGAAGAACGCGCATCGCATAATAGTATGTACCAAAGCGCGAGAGTATCGCGGCCCTCGTTTATCATCGAATACAGCGAGCAGCGTTGAAGTTGAAGCCGATCTTGGTCTCGGCAACACCGCAACTTCCGGTCGGTTCTTTTCCGTTATTGGTATATTTTCTCGCTCGTCATTCTATCCTCGTCGGCCGGTCACGTGTGTGCAACCATCCATCATTGCGTGTGCGCGCGCGCACTCACACGCACTCACATGCGTGTGCGCGCGCGCACTCACACGCACTCACATGCACGCGTATGCTAACTAAGTATACTTAAATATAAACGCGCATATATAGGACATCGATACTTGAGTCATCCCGGAGGTGTCGATACCTCGAAGTACCAACTGTCGAGCTCCGTATAAATGAACATCCTTAACAATGTAGTAAACAGCGTGAATGATGAATGCGCATTGAGATAAAATACTGGACTGAAAACTTTCTCTCTCTTCGGCGTTATTAATATCGAATAAAGAAGTTGAATAATTTTTTTCTTTTTTAAATTATTATATATTATAATTTTTATATACTGTGTAGAATGTCTCTCAAAACGCTCGTGATCGTTTTTATATTGATATATCTACAGACATATTTGACATATTTTTTTCAGAATGAAAAAAATATTAATCATTCAAATAATGCAATAAAATTAATATGTTATAATACGAATTAATTATAATATATTAATATTGTTACATTTATTAAAAGTCGAATAATTTTTCAAATTATTATATATTATAATATTTACACAGAATTATATAATATTTACACAGAACATATATTATAATTTTTACACAGAATTTTCTCTTAGAATTCACCTTGAAAATCATGGAAAGAATTTTATGAGAATTTCTTTGATTAATATTTATCGCAATAGAAAATAATATCTATCACAATAAAATATAAAATATGTTTGATTAATTTTACTATATAGTTAGTAAATTTTACTATATAGTTTAGTAAAATTAATTTATATTTTATATTTTATTGTGATAGATATTATTATTTTTTATTGTGACAAATATTAATCAGAGAAATTCTCATAAAATTCTTTCCATACCACATTGTCCCACGGTTACCATGATTTTCAGAGTAAATTCTAACAATAGGAGAAAATTCTCTCTTGTGTATACACCATAAAATTCTTCTGAAAACTCTCGTGATCATCTCTATGTTAGTATATATTTATTGACATATCAGACATACTTGACATATTTTTTCATTCTGGAAAGAAATATTAACGATTCAAAATTTGAAAGAAAGAAACCTGTTTGTAATATAACATATATTAATATTGCTGCATTAATACATAAAAATACATATCAAAAATATAAAAATAATATTTTCACTTTGTGGAAAATCTTTGGGGGGGGGGGATGCAGAGAGAAAGAAAGACCATTTTA
This sequence comes from Prenolepis imparis, assembly GCF_030444845.1. NCBI lineage: Eukaryota > Metazoa > Arthropoda > Insecta > Hymenoptera > Formicidae > Prenolepis > Prenolepis imparis. The sequence continues at coordinate 6,556,672 of NW_028141168.1, read as the reverse complement.
CTCGATACTAATTCTTGTCTCTTGAATATCTTTTTACTCTAGACAGCGATAAGTGAATAACGGGTAAACAAGCCGTAAATAATAATAGATACGCATAGGCGCGCATTTAGGTTCCTCGCGCGTGAAATATGGGGATCCGAAAACACACTTCCCATGTCATAAACCATCCAGAGCTATTCGCCCGTCACACTTCTCGCAAATCCGGTTGTGCGCCAGTCCGCTCCCTTCTTCAAGAGAGGTGGATGCCACAAAGTGGCACCGACGGCAGCTGGCGGCGGCGGCGGCGGCGGCGGCAGCAGCTGACTTCTTTCAACTTCACCGACCGACCGTCCGACCCGGGGCCCCACCACGCCGAAAAATATTCCATCTATTCGGTATATATATTCCAAGTATTCGTGCCCAATTCGTGCAAAACACATTACGGCGCGGTCCCCCCCATTCATCTTCTCTCGTCTCTCGAAAGATCTCTGCCGCGTGCTCCGAAGATCGCCAACGGAGTTGTCTACTTTGCTGCACGGTGCGGAATTCCATCGTCCGGCAAAAACATCCAACTTTATCCGTCCGCTCGTGTTTAAACGAAGGAAGCGAGCGAGAGAGTGAGAAAAAGAAAAACGCGAAAGTTGTGACGGCGATGTTGGGATTCCGCGCTTCTGTATCCGAGAGAAGAAGAGCGATATGACCAATCTGGCCGAGGAGTGTCGATCTTGACAGATTTATAATCTAGAGGAGATAAGCCTAAAGTTGGAAAAATTGTGATTTAAGGGTGCAACTTTTTTTACAAGTTTAAAGAGAAGATGTATTTTTATTGTATTTTTTTTTCTTCTAAAGGAATTATGATCACAGCGCAGCAATTTAGTCTCGTTAATTCAAATATACTCGTAGATTCATTATCGTTATTGGATTTCTCTCTCTCTACTTATATAATCCAGGATTTATAAATAGGATAAAAAACGACCGACTGAGAAATAAAGCTTCTCGGATATATGATTAGCCAAAGATGAGCAAGAGCCGGTAAACCGGCCCTTTTAAGTATCTCCCGCCATAGAAAAATCATTGTAATTTTCCACGAACAACTTGTATTCCCTTAAAGCGCAACCATTTACTTAAGCGAAACGTATCACGGAGGATCTTATATTGCCTCGGAACACGCCAAGTTCAAAAACTGGTTGAAATTTATGCGCATGCGCTTATCGTGACAATTGGATATTTTTTTTCCCCCATAATTTCGAGATTCTTTCCTCCTCCGAAGAAGAAAAAAGAATAATAATAATAGAGTTTGCGCATTCTTCCGCTTTCCGAGTGTATCCAAGTTCTCGTGTTTTTATCGTACCGCGTGTATCCGGCTTTTAATCGACCAAGTACACGATGGCGCCGAGATCCCCCTATCCTCGTTTTCCACCCCCATCCACCCTTATCTCCTTTTCGCTCCGATCGTTATCGGGTTATTTATATACGGCGAATTAAGATATTTACGCATAGTTGTACAACCAAAAGTGGTCGACGATACTATTATCTCCCAACGATGGGAGATGGAGGTCTTTGCGGATCTTAAACGAAGAATTTGCGTTAAGGGTCTCTCCTCCACCTACGTACACCCATCTACCTACATGAACCGATATTGGATTATGACGTCAGAGGCGAGATGCACGCCAAGAGATGAGAAAGAGAGAGGGAGAGAGGATTCTTTATGTCGGCGTAAATCATTCCGTGCCGACGAAGCCGCGTCACTTCAATCAAGCCAGAACTTCTCTTGAAACGCAGAGGCGTATAAACCTCGGAGAGGGAACCCCCGACGACGACGGAATATTCGCGTAAAACCGCGAATAATGACAGCAGCTGTCGAAGCAGCTCCGAAATCCGAAATAACTCTCTCAAACTCCGTCTCTCTCTCTTTATGGTCTTGACATCTCGTAACCCCCTTCCCTTTCAGCAGGGCTGATGGGCTAAAGGAATACCGATGTACAGGGAAAACTGTTTTAACTTACGACGACCGAAATACCGGAATAATACATTCACTATTCTCGCGCTATAAGGTTCACGCAAATAACTCCTACTTAGGGAAATCACTTTAGGTCCGCCATAAAGTGGGTTAATAAAATGCAACGGAGCGACGAAATGCCGAGAGCCGCCGCCGAAAACCGCTTGGGAAGAAAACCTCCCGGACCTGTCTCGTAACTGCAATTTCTACATTTACGCGATATGTTAATATAACAGCGGAGTTTATGGTAATTTTTTTTTCGTAAAGCTCTTCTCTCTGTGGCTTTACCACCGGAGAACTAAAATGGGAAGGAACGGTTTCTTGGACATAAATAAATTGCAGAAACGCGCGCGAATTTCCTCCGTTGCTGACGTTGTAATCCAAGATGGTAGATATCTCGGCTTTTGCCGAGCGATGAGCGGCGTAAAAGAAGGAAATGCTGATGAAGAGTACGATAAAAATAAGGAAAACGGGTTAGAGGCCAAAACTTTTCGCAGGATTTACTTGAGTTTAGATCGAAGAGTCTTGTTCACTTTTTTTCATCGATTTTTCTTAATGCGATGCAAGAAATATTCAAGAAGAAATATTCTTTATGCTTTAAGATGAAAGACTTTTCGACGATTAAACGAGAATATGTAACAAAATATTATTTTTGGGTTTTAAGTTTAAACATAAACTGCACTTTATATCGGAATCTTATAGTTTGAAACTTAACTGCTCTCTAAGATATTTAATGTTGAAAAATTGGAAGATTGTAAGAGATAAAAGATAACTAAAGATAAGCAAAGATCGACTTCGAAGTTTATGGCCTCATCAAAGTCTCATCAAGGAACGCCTTTTCTAACTTGTCTTGGCTCTTGTTCTTAGGTTCACTTTCTCTCTTTCTCGTCGCTTTGTAGTAAATTAGTCTAATAAAACTTAAGCCCTCAACTTTATCAAAAAATTTCACATTATTACATCTGTTTTATTTCGAGATTATATTTTTTATGGAACAAAATATACACGCACGCTCCCTTTAAGTCGCTTTGCTGGCGGGAAGATCTATCCGTCAGTAAAATCTCGAAATGAGTACAAATTTGCCTAACTTTAATTAGCGAACACACTTGAGTGTCTCCTGCGGGACATCCCAAGTCGAATCGATTTACTTTACTCTAATTAAATACGTAGCGGGTATCTACGAATGTGTATGTATGTTTGCGATGAGAAATTATAAAATCTATTACGAATAAATATTTACACAGTGCTATATCATCTTACGTAGCTTCGTAATTGCAGACATCGAATTGGATTTTTGCGAAAAATTTAAATTGAGATTTATCTTTCTCCCCCTTCATACGATAATTAGAGGCATTTAATAAATTAGTTCTAGAAAAGATCAATAACTGATTGATTCACTTTTTAATATACATTTATAATCAATTATGCACAAATCTGGATTTAAATTAATGAGAGATTTTTATTTTCATTTTAGTTGAAATATTATACGAGACAATAATTTCATAAGTAGATATGAATTCAAATTATATTTGAATAATAATTTTAATAATATTCTAATAATAATTCTAATAATTTTTGTATGCATATACAGATGTATAACATATAGAAGTTCAGAATTTCATTAGATTAATAATAAAATTGTGAAATAATACATAAAAAGTTCAAGTTGAGATAAGAATTCTATTACACACACACACACACACACACACACACACACACACACACAAATAAACATTTGATTAAAATACACGACTTATCGCATGTATTTATTTCCGATGTAATGCATTTCTACAGAGATTACGTATCATTAGCAATTTTAATTATTTATTAGAACCATCGATAAAGATACGAAAATGTTATAATTAATTATATCAGTTATATTACGTGTGTGGAATTTTTTAATTATAATTATTTATATCACAGTTATATATATATATTACAGTTATATCACACGCTGTTGTAATTAGTTTGATTCCAGTTATATTCAACACAAATATAGATGCGCGTTTTTCTAAGTTTATTATAATTTTTATTTGTGCTTATTTAGATCTTATCTTTTCAAAGAAACTTATGCTTTGACCTTTTAATCAAACTCCAATTGTTTTTTTTTTCATTGTCTGATTCTATTTTAATAATTGGTCAAAGTATGTGCATAAATAATACAAAGTTATATCGAGAGCTTTAGTTTAGAATCTGACGTGATCTTATTAATTTGCGAATTAGTTTAGAACGTCCGTATGTTTTTATAGTCTTAATTAGCGGATGCATGCTTAAATATTCTCTCTTAAGTATCTTATGCAAATTTGCTCAATTAAATTAAGCGTAACGGTAAAGCGTATGTAAAGTTTGCTACATTCGAGACGCTAGGGTATACACACACTTATGTTACACTCATATTTGAAAATATTCATGTCGACAATTGTGGAGGGGGACGTAGATTTAGCGGACTGTATAAATAGATTATTCGAGGATTTTTTAAAATTAATAATTAAGAAAACCAATTAAATTTCTTTCATTCAAAGATGTATCTCTCTCGAAACTTTTTAAAGAATTCTTAAAACCCGATTCGAACATAATTAAAACAATTATCGGCGCAGAAAGTATCCAAAGACTTTTAATTTTTTTCTTTTAATTATGTTTCGCGACCATTTAAAAATTACGATTTTTCTCTTGTATAAATCATAATATATTTTATCCAAATTAAACCTAAACAATTTTAAATTTCAATTCTCGTAAAAGTCTTGCGTTAATAAACGTTGCGTTTCGTCCCTTTCTTTTGTTCGACAGATAATTTCGGCGCGACGGCGTAATTATGAAGGCTAGAAAGTACTTCATCTTCAACAAGAAGGTACTCTAAAGGCATTTTCGACGGTCCCGTCGCAATCAGGTGCATTTCGCGGTGCATTTCGCGGTGCATTTCCACTCCTCGCGCGGATATATATAGAGTTCCTGAGGAGGATTTCTGATCCCCGGGAGGGAGGGAAAGGAACAACGTTCGCGAAATCCGGTCACCCGGAGAACAAACCGCGTCCGCACGAAGGGAGGGAAGAGAGGAGGGAAAATCGGAGAGGGTTACACGCGAGCCTGGGACAAACGCTGGGGACGATCGATCGATTACGAGGGAGGAGGACAGGAGCGCGGAATAACTCGGAGTGTTTTTCTCGCGGCTGCGAGAGCTTCATCTCCCTCCCTCCTCTCTCGACCGTTCAATCGTTTAATCCGCAGGTACACGGAAATAATGGCTTCGTTGTGTGTATTTTAGCATTTACGTGTACATTCATCTGAAATAGAACGGAATATCCGCGAACAGCCGCTTTATTATTGCGCGTCTTCTCCGGAGGAAGATATTAAATACGCTGCTTCGACCGATCGATCAGCCTCCTTGAATATATTGCAAAGTAATCTTACGAATAAGAAGAGAGACATTTCCTTCTTTTTTTTTTTTTTTTTTTACATCTTGTACTATCTAGGTTTGTTTCAATTTTATTACCAATCTCGGAGATGATTCGGTTAGAAAAGTAGCATTGGACAAATACAATTTTCTTATACTGACACTTGATAAATTGGCTGAACAGTTAACTCCAATGTGTAGCACTTGGGAATTGAAAAAGGTCAATTACTACTAGATCTCGCGGACGTTTGATTTCTTCACGCTTCTTCTCTTCCATGCGATATAATTAGCTAACATTTTTTTTCTTTTATACAATATATATATATATATATATATATTTTGTATATAACATTTTCTCCATCGCGTATCGTTCTCACTTTGCCTTTTGTCACGAGTTAAAACGCCGGCGAGATAAGGCGGCTTTGAATACAAAACAAGAACCATTTGCCATTGTATATAGTTTGAAACGGTCTTTCTTTAAACATTAAAGGAAACTACGGTCTACTTTGAAGTCCTCCCGCGAAGTCCGGGCAAAAGTATAACAATCAAGACGATCTAGAGAAGAGGGTGGGGAAGAAAGTCGAGGAGGAGAGGGATAGAGTCGACGATCAATCGTCGATCAATCATACAAGAGGAGGAAAAGTGGTGGGTCGGCGACGACGACGACGACACACGTGGGGATAAGACTCGGGAACGTTCAACGGGCGGATCCGAACGCGCGGTGTTTCAATGAGACAGGGAGATGAGGACGAGGAAGTCGTTGCTGCCGATCGTTCTACTGTGCGTCACGATGGCCGGCCTGGCTCTCGGCCAGGAGAAGAGGTGGTCGAAGGCGACCACGAAGCACCGGGATAAAAGCGCCAAGGGCAAGTACGACCCTGATTACGCGGACAGGACGAGGGAGGATGATTCCGATGAGTTTTATTACGATCGAAGCTCCTCGGCCAACAGCTACAATCCCGACTTCCTCGCCGCCTACAGGAACAACCGGGCCATCGACAACTCCAGGTATGCATTCAGAGCTTTATATATGTATAATATATTGAATAATCTGTTTTATATGTTTTTTTCTGAAAAAAATACACAGAATTTTCTGTTAGAATTTACCCTGAAAATCATAGTGATCGTGAAACAATATGGTATGGAAAAAATTTTTTTAATATGAATTTGATTAATTTTAACATACTTTTAGTAAAATTAATCAAACAAATTTTATATTTTATTGTGATAGATATTATTATTTTTTATTGTGATAAATATTAATCAGAGAAATTCTCATAAAATTCTTTCAATACCATATTGTCCCATGATTTTCAGAGTAAATTCTAAAAGAAAATTCTCTCTGTGTATCTTTCCTGAAAAAAGAAATGTTTCGCCTGAAAAAAATTTGTTCAGGAAAGGAAATATTTTTGACAATCAAATACATGATTGTTACATCAAGAGTCTTATTAAAGTCTTTTAAAAAAATTTTGTTTAGAGGAAAAAAAAAATTTTTAAGACTAATAAAAAATTTTAATTTAATTTAAAAAAATTTAATTTTAAAGAAATAATGAAAATTTAATTAAAAAATATTTCTTTCGTTTAAAAAAAATTTTATTAAAGACTTTAGTAAGGCTCTCGATGTGCCAATCATGTTAGAGTGTCAAAAATATTTCTTTTTCCGAAAAAAACATTTTTTCCTGAAAAAATATATAAATATATAATTGATTAAATGTGAATCAGTCGTTTGACTTGCAAACGATCCAGTTGATTTTTTTTTTAAGAGCCCAACTTTTGCTCGATATATCAGCGAATTCTTTCGTAATCGGAGATATCGTACGTGATACCTGCGAATTTTCAAAACTGCAAAAGATGCAAAAGACGCGCGTGCAAAAATTGCCTGTTGCGAAACTGACGTCTCTGACATATTTCATAATGACACCTATACAATATATTTACAATACAGTTCGGCGTTTATTTCGAGTACGACGATGAGCGTTAAGTGATATTATTTTAGCCAATAAATTCCCTCAGATCGATTATTACGTATATATATAGTATATCGTCGAGATTGCTACGCGACGAGATTTTCTCTCTTCTCCCCCATCGTCGACATTGAAATTCTCTTTGATCTTATTAAAGTTATTAACGGCTTTTAAACGCCTCGCTAATTTTACTTGGTTGAACGAGTAATTCATGGTATCGCGCACAAAAAGCAAGTTCATTTAAATGCAAGTAATCCTTTTAAAACTACGCGGAATATATTTGTTAAAAAAAAAAAAAAAAAATTTTTTTTTTTTATAATTTTAACGAAAGAACTCTTTTGCGTTGAAAATTTAACGAGAAACGAAACACACGTATTTTATTTTATTAAACGTGTGTGAAAATTATCATTCGCATCGAATTGTAACTATCAAGTTATTAAAAAAAAATCAATTTCCGACGAAAATTTCAACGTCGCAATTTCGCAGAACATTTGATCGATTCGAGAGTTTAATATAACAATATACAGAGATAGAATCTCGATAGTTCAAAGTTTGCCCAGACAATCGAAAATTCGGAGTTTGCGGGAAAAGAAGAGAAGTTCGCAGACTCTATTGTAATTAAAACCCGATCGTCTCTCTCCCTCTCTGTCCAGATCTACGGATGTCGGGTTCAAGAACAATCAGCAGTCTAGTCAGTCGTCGAATCTGCCGAAATCGCACATGAAATCGAGCGAGGAGGTCGGAGGACGCGAAAAGGGACGGAAGGGACACAAGAACGTCACTATAGGGGACGGCATTTGTCAGAGCATAGATATCAGGAACAGCGTCGTCTTCTTCTCGATATTAAAAGACTGCCGCGTGATCGAGGGCTTCCTGCAGATCGTATTGATCGAGAACAACACCGAGGCGGATTTCGAGAATGTCAGCTTCCCGGAACTGCGAGAGATCACCGGCTACTTCCTTCTGTATCGCGTCGACGGGCTGAAGAGCCTCAGCAAACTTTTCCCGAATCTCGAGGTCATCCGGGGCGATATACTCCTCACGGATTACGCCTTCATGATTTACGAGATGAAGAACTTGCAAGAGGTGAGATTTTCGCGCGAGCTCTCTCTTCCGCCTTTGTTTTGTTTTCTCTTGGTTTCTTTTTTTTTCTTTCTTTCGTAACTTTCCTACTTCTTTTTTTTTTACTCTTTGTTAATGAAATTAGCTTGCAGCAGAATCTTAATCAGATTATAATCTTTAAGCTTTTGCCTTAAACGTTTTTGTACCTTTTTACCGTTTTAAGACGAACATGAATCTAACATGGATTCTGTCATTAATAATTTGAACAGCTATATAACATTTTTCCCCTAATTATATCTGCTTAAATTTAAATGTTCTCGTCAATAAATAGATAAATTAATTAATTAACACTTTTTTCTGATCATATATCTTTAACATCAGACGAATTAATTTTAATATGAGTAATTGGGGGTTTAGAGTTGAAAATTCGTATTTATTGCCTTATTCCACACAAATCTCACCGTGGAAGGATTATTAAGAGCTTTCGACGCCCGATCGTCCGAGTTTATCGCATTTAATACCGACACTCTCGATGACAAACGGGACTCGTGGGACTGCAATTTTTCATACAGCGTTAGGATTTTTATTCATATATACGCGCAGACATGACACGCTCGTCCGTCACGTAGAGAATCCATCTCGCGATCGTTCATTCCCACGCCGAATCAAGTCCAGTCTGTAAGGTTCGAAGGTATATGGTCCAATCTGTCGCTATGGGACCCGATTAAAATGGTCCTCCGGGGTCAAGTGACGTTAATCAGTCAATCGAATTAACCGGCTGTTCGACCCTTGACTCATAATTCCACGAAACTTTTTCACAGATCGGTCTCACCAGTCTGACCAGGATCTCCCGGGGCGGCGTTCGCATCGAGAAGAATCCCGCTCTCTGCTTCACCAGTACCCTGAATTGGAGCCACATCGTGCCGGCCGGCGAGAATTTCATTAAAGACAACAGAAATGAACAGAATTGCCCGCACATGAAAGGTGATAGATGGTTTTGAATTTTTTCTTATAATGTATAACGAAAATGTTAGCAAAACCTTATCAAAGGGAAAGAGTGCGATCACCTTTAATCTTTAATATTATTTTACTATAGGATGCTCTCAGTGTCCTGGCGGCTATTGCTGGACCGCGCAACACTGTCAGTTGCTAGAGAGGTCTAGATGTCACGAACAATGCCTTGGAAAGTGTTTCGGTCCGAGCGACACCGAGTGCTACGTTTGCAAGCATTATCGGCACGATGGAAGATGCATCGAAAGCTGTCCGCCTGATTTGTGAGTAATTTGTTAACTTTCGTAAGAATGCAATTGCGATGTGACGGAGTAAAATTAGTTTACAGCAAGTTTATATGTACAATATACACCTCTCTTATATCTGTATCTTATATACAAATAGAATCCAAAAAATATGTACGCGATAAATCTACAGATTACTTTGTTTCGATTTTAAATAATTTCGGAAATTGCTCCTTTATTTATTACCGATTCTCTCTAGTAAACTGGAGTCAATTTTTCTGACAAAATTATGTAGAAGGAGAGAAGACACAAGATTCTAGTTCTAATTTCGTATAAAATTCTCCTTGCTTGTATAAGGCTCGCATATTATACGTTACATCTTTTACTCTCGCGCTCAAAGCTTTTCGCGAAGAAGGTTTTAAAGTTTTATGTGACACGCGTGTGATATGTGTCCTATCTCTCGCAGTAGAAATATCTCTCCTGTTTTACTGTAACACGGATTTTTCTCTGTTGGCAGATACGCGTATCTGTCGAGACGCTGCATCAGCAAGGACGAGTGTCAGAAAATGAATCAGTTTAGAAGATTTTCTAAAACGGACGAAACGTGGCGGCCATTCAACGGCTCTTGCGTCACTCAGTGTCCTGATGGTTTCGAGGACGATGTCGACGAGAAGAATGTACGGATTGCATTTAATTATCATATAAATATATATATATATATATATGTTTATCTTTTTTTTTATTTTTCTTTTCTTGATTTGTTTGCATTTCAGGCAACAACCTGCCGGGTTTGTAAAGGCCAGTGCCGTAAAATTGGGAGCGGCGCTATCATACGTCACATTTCGGACGCTCAGAGTTTTCGCGGTATAACGGTGGTCAAGGGCGCCCTGGAATTTCAAATCAGAAACGGGAATCCGAATATAATGAACGAACTGGCGGACGCGTTTGGTCTGATCGAGGAGATAACCGAATACGTGAAGATCACGCATTCCTTCCCGATCACGTCGCTGGACTTCTTCAAGAAGCTCAAGGTGATCAAGGGCGAAATTCTGGACATCAATAACGCGAGCTTCGTGGTCCTGGACAATCCGAATCTCTCCTCGCTCTTTCCACCGTCGCAGAAGATCACGATAGAGAGAGGCAGACTGTTCTTCCATTACAATCCCAAGCTCTGTCTCTCCAAGATAGAGCAATTCGGTAGAACGGTGAACATCACCAATTTCACGGATCTCGAGGTACAACCGGAATCGAATGGCGACAAGGTGGCCTGCAACATCGTCAACATAAATATTACGGTGAAGAAGCGGGGCGCGGATCACGTGGTTCTGAACTGGGATAGCTACAAGCCGTTGGAAGGCCAGCAGCTGCTCAATTATCTGCTAAATTACATAGAGACCGAGAATGAGAACGTAATGTATGAGGCGAATGCCTGCGGTAATAACACATGGCAGATTGTGGACGTTGGTACTTCTAGCTGGAACTCGACCGTCTCGAAGCACATCATGAATTTGAAGCCGTACACCAAATACGCCGCGTACGTGAAGACATTCACCGCGAGGAACAAGAATTCCTTTATAAGTCCAGTGGGCCAGTCGGAGATTATCTTCTTTCGGACGAGGAGCGCGATACCCTCGGTGCCGACGAACGTGAGCACGACCGTAATAAGCGACAGCGAGATCCTCCTCAAGTGGGCCCCGCCGGCGTATCCGAACGGTCCCATAGGTTATTACATGATCTCCGGCACGATTCAACCGGACGACGAGGAACTGATCGCTTCCCGGGACTATTGCACCGACACCTTGGTCAGCGAGACCGAGAAGGAGGAGATACACGAGGTGACGATTAAGACGCCGCTTATCGCGAATCCCAATTCCTGCTGTTCCAAGGACGCGAGCGCGAAGCTCGCGACCTCCAAGCAGTTCGAGATATTCTGCCACGTGAATATGACCATCAGCTACCTGTCGCCCGGCTGGAAGGATTATTGCGTCTTCAATACCTACAATTCGCCAGATAGTAAGTTTTACGACCTGGCGAATAATCTGTCCTCCTCTACGCAAGAAGCAACGAATGTTGCTTCTACCACTGCGGGTAGCAACATCGCGATTAATCAGGTGAACGCCGAGGTGTTCACGTACAACGTCACCGCTAGAAATAATTCGTTTCACTTGAAGAAACTACGTCACTACTCTCTGTACACCATCACGATCGTCGCGTGCGGCGTGAAAGTGGACGGCGACACGGCGATGTGCTCGTCCATTCAGTACGCGAACGCCCGGACCAAGAGACGACCGAACGCCGATGACATTTCTAACGTGAAGGTCCACGTGTCCAACGACACGATCGTCGAGGTCATGTGGGAATCGGTTAAGGATCCGAATGCGTTCACCGTCTCCTATACCATCGAGTATACGAACTTGGACGTGAAAGATGCGAAGAGGAGCACCGAGTGCATCCCGTACACCGGTCACAAAGATAGGCACAACAATCATTACATCAGGAACCTCAGTCCGGGTAAATACAGTCTGCGAATGCGCTCCACGTCGCTGGCGGGTGACGGCACCTTCACCAACATGATCACCTTCTCCGTCGGTCTGTCGGACAACAATTATATCATGGTGGCGATAGTGATCGTATCCGCGCTACTCATCATCCTGCTCGTGATGATGCTCCTTCTCAGGAGTTACCTGAAGAAGCGGACGCAGGAGCGATTGATAGCCAGCGTGAATCCCGATTACATCGAGACCAAGTATATCGTCGACAGCTGGGAAGTACCTAGAGAAAACGTCGAGATTCTGGAAGAGTTGGGGTTGGGTAACTTCGGCATGGTGTATCGGGGCTACTTGGACGGCACCGTGCAGGTGGCCATCAAGACGATCGCCGAGAACGCGAATCCCCGGGAGAAGAACGAGTTTCTCAACGAGGCCTCGGTCATGAAGAACTTCGCGACATGGCACATCATCAAACTGCTGGGCGTAGTTTCCCAGGGTAATCCGCCGTTCGTTATCATGGAGCTCATGGAGAACGGCGATCTAAAGACGTATCTACGTAGGATACGCGACACCCAGCTGGTGCCGAACGCGTCCAGGATCATGAGAATGGCGGCGGAGATCGCGGACGGTATGGCCTATCTAGAATCGAAGAAGTTCGTTCATCGCGACCTGGCCGCGCGCAACTGCATGGTGTCCAAGGATCTCGTCTGCAAGATCGGCGACTTTGGCATGGCTAGGGACATTTACGACACCGATTACTACAAGATCGGCAAGAAGGGTCTGCTGCCGATACGCTGGATGGCGCCGGAGAATCTCTCGGACGGTGTCTTCACGTCCGACTCGGACGTCTGGTCGTTCGGCGTCGTTCTCTACGAGATCCTCACCCTCGCCGAGATACCGTATCAGGGTTTCTCGAACGAGGAGGTGCTGCACCACGTGTTGCGCAAGGGGGTGCTCCATGTACCTCGCAGCTGTCCCGAGACGGTACAGAAGATCATGGAGAAGTGCTTCAAGTGGCGGCCGAGCGAACGACCGACCTTCATGGAGATCATCTCCGAGCTGGAGTCGTTTCTGAATCAGGACTTTGGTGAAAAGTCCTTCTACCACTCGCCCGAGGGGATCGAGATACGTATGCAAGGCGACAAGAAGGTCTACCACAACCCCGCGGCGATTCGGTTCAACTGGGGTCACGAGACCGCCAGGTGGGTCAAGGACTTTGAGGACAATGTGACGCTGCTCGATCAGATGAAGGCGGGCACCAGTCGCGGCCGGATCTTCAAGAACGGTTTCCAGCACTTTGGTAATGTAACTAACTTCGAGGACGTTCCGCTTGATCGATGAGATTAGTCGAGTTATATAATATATATAAATTATATATATAATTATAAAAGCGAGAGAAAAATCTTTGCGCGCGCGCGAGAGAAAGATTGAAGCCCTCACACAAGAGATTCGCGGAAGAACCTGTAGATATTAATTGTACAAACAAATACTCAGGGCAATACGCGAGCGGTCCTGTTGACGAGACTGTTGGACGAGAAAAAAAAAAAGAATGTTACCAAGTCGCTCGTTCGGCAACAAGAGCTTCGTGTCCTTCTCTCGTTGCGGACCAAACGTAAATTAGATCTTGACTGGTGGATAGCAATGCAAGGAGGGAAAGATGGTGTTGTGTTCGTAATATTATTAATTGAAGCCATCAAATTTAGAGATATGTAGGCGCGTTGTAATATATTTCTACCTTTAATCTGAGCCTACTATTGAAAAAACTGCATCTTTGCAGATCCGTGTTTTTTTTTTCTCTTTTTAAAACACGTCCGAAAGCTCTAAGTCTCCCCTTCTGCCATGTATATCGACTGTTCATTCCTTTCAGAGTTATTTTTTTTTATATCCTTTGCGTATACAAGTCCTGAAGGAGCTATTCCCGACCGTTGTTTTAAGGATAATCACGGAATTCGCTCAACAAATTATTTTACTAGCATTTCTCTCTTATTATTACACAGTTGAAAAATTTGTGTTAAATTTAACAAATACGTCCCAAACAGGTCCACAGAAATGTTTGTGTTAATTTAACATAATATGTATATGGTGACACGAATACTGTTAACATTTTAACATAAAATAAATGCAAACTTCAAGTAAACTTAAAATAAATTTTGTGTAAAATTAACATAGTTTTAATGTAAAAATTAAAAACTAAAAAAATATATGTTAATTTTACATTTTATCATCCCCACTTATATATATTATAAAATAATTTATATATTATAAAATCAACTTTTTTTCCTGTAAATTTTAACAGATAAATCTTGTCACTAATAATACGGAACATATTTATTGTGTAAAATTAAAAATAGATACATATTGTGTTATTTTTACACTTTTTTCAGTTGTTTTAATAATTTAACATTAGAGTTTAATTAACACAACAGTGTTAAATTAATACATGAATGTGTTAAATATTTAACTAACACAAAAATTTTAACGGGAACCGTTTTTAACAAGAAAACACAAATTTTCCAACTGTGTAGGAGAATTTTATTCTTTCACTCTTTTGATACCGGATGATCAAGCATTTAGGATTTTCATTCCACTCTCGATTGTTGAATATATAAACATATATTCGATCATCGTGAAGAGAAATTTTGGATGAAAATGCACACAGAAATAAACACGATTAACACGCGTTAATTATTATCGATCTTGTCACGAGCTTATCATCATCACCATCATCATTATCATCACCATCATCGACATCATCATCATCATCCCAACACGAGCATCCCAATTCGAGACACAGGCGCGAAAGAATGATGATTTTACGCAAACCAGAGTTCCTTGTGTGTCCACGAGACGTTATAATCTCAAGGTTGTAAATAGTTACTCTAATTACGTACAGTTATTATCGTATATATAGTAAGTTAACAGAACTGGATGCAATATACATATATATATATATAGCCCCGTAATAATTAATTTATCGAGAGAGTTTAAGAGAGAAAAGAAAAAGACAAACTTTACCCCTCGCAAGTGTTGTAAATAAAGAGTTACACATAAAGTTTCTTCCTCGCAAAGGTGCGAGTACCTCGTAGATAATTATTGCAATAAGAGCGTGTCTACAATCTCTACGATTCGCAGTCTCTATAAAAAAGTTGTAGCGTAAATCCGTAAAAGGGGAGGGAAAGAAGAGATAGGGGAGGAAGGAAAGGGTTAATAATGAGCGGGTGTAAAAATCAGGGATGTCGGTCAAGTTTAAGTTTTTTCTGCACAACACGGAAATTTATATAGACCTCTCGGGAGAATAGAATGTTCTTTAGCCTGCAGATACGGAATTGGTGACGTAAACAATCAGTAGATAGTAAACTAGGTGATAGAAAGAAACGCAATACATTGAAATCACTAAGAGAAAGAAAGAGAGAGAGAGATATATAAAGAGACGGGTCCTATCAATATATATATTCTGCTCTATATTTTAGTTTTCTCTTTTTTTTTTTTGCAGAATTTCTTCTCTATTTTTCGTGAAAATACGAGAATTTATTACGCTATACGCCAAACATTTGTGTTTTCATTAGACGTATTTACTTGAATCTCTCTCGCCGTGGCTTCTCGAAACGGTTCGATAATCACTCTGAGCACAGATTAATTAAGACTGCGGAACGATTATGTACACGTGTGAAATACCTGATGACACACTCGGGAGATTCGCAAAACAAATTTCTCGCCCAAAACTAACACACTTTTCGACTGACATAGAACTGATATAATAATTAACACACGAGCATCTTTGTCGGCGAATTACATTCGTCTCTCTTCTGCGCTTTCACTTGAAAAAATTTTTAAAAAATTCGTGAAGTAGGATTATTTCAAAATCAAAAGATTTAATTCGGCAATTCGAAAAAAAAAACCTAAATTCAAGATAATTGTAGAAATATATCTGCGTGTACATATATATTCTACGTAAATTTGCAAACTGATCTCCCCTGTTTTCATTTATATAATTTTTTTACACGATTTCTTGCATTTTTAAATAGTATCGAATCTTTTACTCAAGGCAATCGAAAGAATAAACATTTCTAATAGTGTTAAGAGAAAGTTATTGCTATTAGTATTAAGAGAAATTGATTGAAATTAATATCTATAATTATATTGCGAGTATCTCTCTTTATCTTGATTGCGGAAGGGACGTGAAAACTTTCATTTTCTTTCTCCCCTTAATACAAATACATATACTCTGAGAATACCTTGGAAGAATTCATTTTAAAATTATGATAGGATCTATCTCCAATAGAGATTTCAGAGACAGGGAGAAAGATGGAGTGAAAGAGAGACAGCATGTGTATAAATAATAGAGAAATGCTTATGACGAAAGAAAGTATAATACCGAATTTTTTTATGATATATCGTATCCGTTGTCAGATGATTGTACAGTATAAAAGTTATCATCTTGTTGTCCCGCAAAGGAGCACAAGCCAATCTTCCGGTATTTAATAATAATGAAAAGGCGTTGTATGTTAGTAGTAAGAAAGAGAGAGAGAATGTGCATGTGTGTGTATGTATGTGAAAGAGAGAAAGAATACGCAATTTAGAAACTTTCAGATGTCGCTCATTGATCGATCAAGTTCAAAGACTCGTGTCTCGAAAAATTAGAAAAATTAATTTTTGAAAAATAAAAAGTATCGATATTGACGAAAGAAAACGACGTACGCATACATACACACATACAGAGATCAATTTGACATATTTTAATATGATAAAAATTCAAAGATTCGATTATTTCTCCATTTCGGATCGAAAATAATAATACTATACGATCGAGGTGAGTGTCGATCTTTGCTAAACGCGATTCAGCCATTCCCTCGTGTAAGGATAAAAAATTTTGTATCGCGAAAAAGAAGGGAAAAAAAGGAACTTGAAGAAAACTCTCGACATTGTGGGACGCGCGAACAAAGGATTCCCGGAGATTCGAGTTCCCCGCGAATAGGTTCTCTCCAACTGGTTTCCCACCCCCTTGGTCAGAGTAATAATGCGTCATATAGCGAGACTAAGTGCACAGTAGTAATTACTAATAACGACCGGCTTAATTGCGACGCGTACCGCAATGAAATGCAATTTAAACCGCTTTCCCGAGTAAGTAATAATCCCAATCTCTAAATTCCACATTACGGTTTCTGAATATCTAAGAGCGCCACGTTAATATATATATATATATATATATATATATATATATATATATATCAACTAAATCTCTCTTTGTACGGGGCGACAATCAGTGCGATTCGTATAGAAAGAGGTTTAATATAAATAGAGTTCCTTTAAATAATAAGAGATTTAACGCTACCATACGCAAATTAATAATGTCGGCGATCAACTGATTTCGTGAAATTCTGCAAAGCTGCAGAATTTGTTAAACGTGTGTGGCACTTTATGTCAAATTACGTGAAATTAATATATTTACTTACGCATTTTTTTTTTTAAACATTATCTCAAATTCGACGTTTGCATTTCTTGTTACATATGGCGAATTGATGGGAAATTATCATTTCTTGTTAAGAATACGCGTCATAATACGTATTTCAGGACCTAATTTTTATTTTTATCCAGCTCTTTCAGCGGTATTAAAAATATATAGATGTTTTTATGATGATAGTCAAATTTGAAGCTGTATAAAAGCCTCACAGTATTCTTTTTTGCAAAATTGCGTTCGTGATGGTATAAAGGTGAGATCATGAAATAGGAATAAACGTATCGTTTCTCTTATATAATTCGAAGCAACGTATAGCTTTGCTTGAGTATGTAAAAAAATAAAATTTATTCATATAAAAATAGAAAGTGTAATAAAAAGTATGACGATTCATCTCGCGTGTTTAGTATTTCGGACAAAATTAATTAAACGATTGAAACATTAGAGAGCGAAATCATGTAAGCATTTATGACGATTCGAATTATGTGTAGAGAAAAAAGCGTTGCTATTTACGCGCTCACCTTTGTATCTGTCACCGAGTACGCAAAAAAATTGAAAAAAAAAAAAGAAAAGAAAATATCACAACATTTATATATATAAATATATTTTTCAATTGTTGCAATTCGCATCTGGGAGAGAAATCTGCGACCGCGCGAGCGGTTTCATCCATATAGCAATACGATTAGAGAGCGCATTTTATTCTCGCTACGCTATAATATTTTACCATAACGAGAGGTAAGCTTAAATAAGGTCTAAAGACAAGTTTGTACAGTAACGTAACCAAAACCAGGTCTCGAGGCTCGATTAATCGATCGGATTCCGACCGATCAGCTGATGGACCATTTTTTAAATAAATCGGCGGTACGACGCGTTTAGATAATAATATATTAATAATAATTCATTATTCATGCAGCACGCATCTCTCGATGTAAGAGAGAATGATTTATATGCTATACGTGTACATGTCGAGCTGTCTTAAGTATATATCATTAATTTTGACATTAATGTCGCGTAACATTTATAATCCTGCCGTAGCGTCGCTATAAAAGTAATATATATATATATATATATATATATATATATATATATATATATACACATATATGTATATATTTAAGTATTTATTTTTTTCCTATTATATATATAATATATATACACATATATAGAGCTTATATTTTATAATTATATTGTAAGAGCTCGCTCTTAGGCTACGTAGAATATACAGCCTTTCCCTTCGAGATGGCAAAACGCGTCGTACTGCGTCGTACACAGTATCGACCGCTTTCTCCACGATACTCTCACTCTACGAAGGCGCACCATAATTATATCAGGGTCTTAGCAATAGGATATCATCGTGTTCCTGCCTTTTTTTCTCCCCGCGAAGAGAAAGAACGAGCGCGTCGCATCGCGAACAGCGAAAAAAAATGATGTTAGAGGAGTGCAAGTAATTTCGTTTTAATTTTTCTTTTTTTTTTTTTCGTCACCACTTTCTTTATCGATTCGATTCGAGATCGATTTCGTTCGAATTTCTCATCTATTTCTCCTCCCTTATCGAGCGGTAAAAGAAGATGCATCGAAATGTCATTTTCTTCGAACAGCAGGACATATATACTATAGAATTATCCGTCCTTCTTTCGAAATCCCTCGCGACGTGCGTGCAAACGTCAAATTACAACAGAATAATTGACCCACAGCTGTCTCGCATGCTAATAAGACGATCGCGACGAGGTTTCCATTTTCTTTCCACAGTCTTCTCTGAATGTGAGCGAAATTACTTGTACTACGTCTCTAATAAGTGCCGCACACGCGATCGTACAAAGTTTCTTTTTCGAGATCCTTCGTCGGGAGTTTTGCGCTTATTATACGTATATACCGAGGAAAAATCTGTTCATCGAGTATTCTCTTGTACTCGTTACTTTGACAGTCTCGAATGTGTAAGGAAACGCGAGTATCGGATCCCCCTATAAAGAAGGGAGGGTTTGATCAAAGCCGGAGTTCCTTTCCTGAATATAAAAAAAATGCATTTTCTCAGCAATTACATAATTGAGTATCACACAACTCATTTAATGCGTTTAAGAGCAATCCGGATTATTTTTATAAGACGTCCCTTGAGCGCAAACATTTAATCAGAGATTTATAAAGTCGTAAAGTCGCTGAATTTCTCGTTTAATCGCCGGTCAATCGATCGCGTTGAAAAATCCCGAAGGCCCTTGAATGAAAAGAAGTAGAAAAGAAAGCTCTAACGAGGGGGTATCGATATAATAGAGAGTCTCGAACGTATATGAATCATTTTATATGCCACGCAAGGCTGACGATTCAAGGATTCGCGTCGAGTCAGCATCTCTCGTCGTATTTTATTTTCTACAATCGTTTTCTTTTTTCTTCTCTTTTTTTTTCCATAAAGATCGCACCTAGTCAGTCTCGTAAAACGAGATTATTAATCGCATTATATGCAGCCTACTCTAACTTTTTATTTCATGATTATAATCACCCAAATCATGACGACAAACGACGTGAAATCAGTGAATCGAATAAGACAAGAAAAGGATGTCTCTATAAATCGGCAATTCAATAAAATAATAATGATGTGCTTTTGCGCTTACACGATAAATTTCGAAGATATAAAAAATTACTGCGTACAGATATTGTAGATAATTCAGAGAGAAAATTTAATGCAACCTTCTCGCTAATTCGAAAGGATACACATCTGCTCGAATATATAAGTTCAGTCATCGTTTATCGTCCGCACAATATGAGAATATATTCAATTGTTGTCCTCCTTGAGGCTTTTAGTCATTTTTTTTTTTTTTTTTTTTTTCACGCTTCGTTTCACCAAATAATATCAGCGACGTAAAATCGTTCTATTCGGGTTTAATAAAGCGAAATATATTTATTTATTCGAGCGCGGATGATTCGTTAATCACTGAAACCAAATAAGCGCAATCGGCAAAACCGTATCGTTGCTTCCTTTATCCTCTCTTGTATATGGGAATATGGTAATACAGGTATATAAATATAAAATACTCGGATTATTCAGTTGTTGTAATTGCAATTACGAAGTCGCTCAATGTAATATATATAATTACGAGAAAAATTATATAAGTCGCATTTATCTTTACATTAATAGAATGCTCGCGATTTTTCTTCTTCACTCTCACGTTTAATATCTCTCGCGCGGTTAACATTCGACTTTAAGAAAAAAATAGAGTAGTGACCTATATTTTTCTCTACGTCATAAAACTGTGTACATATAATGTTGGACGAATAGAGATAATGGATGATCTTTTTTTTTTAGACGCGAGTAAATATATAAATATAAATAAATACGCACGCGTATACCTATATTCTTTTTTTTTTCTTCTCTCATTCTAGTATAATATGCCTTAGAAGGCGGGGAATCGATTTTTGGCGGGTTTCCTCGTAATTTACGCGGATGTGTCGAGAGCACGATTGTAAGATATAGTAATTATACGAGAAATCGAAACGAAAGAGAAGCGAAAAGACTCTTTTCGCTTTTATTTCCGATTTCGATTATTTATTTTTTTTCGGTATAATAGAGTGCCGTGACTGTTTTGGACCTGGCATATAAGTCTGATCGGTTTTTTATCGGTCAATTTATGCCTGTCAATCTGGTAGCATTTCAGGGAAATCCTATAGTTAGTGGATCAATCGCGAGTTAATTTATTACGTATATCTCGATTACGAATGGTCCAATCACAACTAATATTTTTAATGATATAAACACACACACACACACACACACACACACACACACGTACATATATATATTATATTGCATTAACGTATGAAGCTACACCATATGAAGTATGACGTAAGCTTACGTGTAAGCACTTAATCTGTATAATTGCTGCGCGATGTTATCTTAATTTAAGTATAGCGCCCAGGGGAATTTCCCTCTGGGTAAGATGTAAAATTTAAGGTGTATTTATTAAAAAAACTTTTTTTTCACACACATCGTGTAGCTCCTACCTGAGTAAGCGTTATATTATCTGTCGCGCTTGTATAGCACTTCGATTTATTAGTTAATTAGCCGCGTATTTAATTAAGTACGTATAAGAGATTAAGTTTTAAACTCGGCGTTATTGATTATCGAGGCGAATTACGGAGCGAGTGACGCCGGTTCTTTTGATGAGTCTTAATTTACTTTGGAGAAGATGCAGAGCGCGAAAAAAAATGCCATGACACGCCATAAACGCGACGCAAGTCGCACGAATTATATACGTATATTTATGAAAGTTGACTAATTTATTCCTATAATATCGTGGCTTATATCGCATCCTTGTTAAAATAAAATATTTTAAAAAATATATTTTCGTCCAACGACATATATACATTAAGAAACAAATTATCGTTATTATATTCTTAAGATTTTCGGTAAATATGCTGTATATAAGGGATTTTTCACAATTTTCTAAAATGAAACTCGCATATTTTATGCGTATATATTTTTTTAAGAAACTGGCATTTTTCGATGATGTTGAAAAAAAATGTTTTCGGAACGGATTTTTTCTTTTTCTTTTTTTTATAATACTGTATATTTACCATCCTCACGCATTTTGACATGCTTCGATTTCGGAAGTAGTTGTTGTATGCATTTATATAACAGTGATAAAATATGAACAATTGAATAATGTTCCTGTCGTGAAGTAAGACACTGACTGAAATCAATTCTCTTTTACAATTTTAAACTGCCAATTCTCAGTTTTATCTCGCATTTAAGTATGTATGTCGTTGGTCCCTATGTCATATCGAACATATGTTTCTTGTCATGGCTGCCTGTAAAATTCTCAAATAGCAAAAATTTCGGTAAATATATCGCGCCTCAGGATTCAAATCGCTATAATTCCGATGAGTTCCCGCTATCGAATAGGATATTATGTACCTCGCTAATGCGACACGTAACTTTATACCACCGAATTACCATTAAATTGAGGGAAAGTGGATAAATACATATATAACATTAATTACAAAATTAATTCGATGGAGATTCTAAAAACTGCAAAAAAAGAGAAACACTACTAGTACAAAGTAGTTTTATCCAACATTTGATTGTAAATGTAACATTTTTTTTTTTCTATAAGCAAATCAACATTTATAAGGCACCATCATGATTTTGAATCCACTGTCCGTCAATTTTGAGACACGCTTTTTGAAAGTATCGCAAACAGAAATCACATCGGAATTAGTTCGGCCGCTATAGATTATCGCGGAAAATTATGGCGAACCGATCCTGGAAAATCAATTTCGGTTAATCACCGTTTCTAGTTGCAGTAGCGATTTGTACGACCACACATGCACCATGTACCTATTTACACGTGCATGAGAACTTCAATGGACTGATACTGAAGACTTTAGCTTTAAATTAATCGCCGCCCCTCCCCCCGCCATCGTGTTTTATTGATGGTTTTCCTTCTTTTTCTTTTTTCGCGCATCGATCAAATCACCCGCTCATGAATAAAACGCGCGAGGATATAACGACATCCCGATTGAATTGATATATACATAAATATCATATACATATATGCATAGAGTGAGTCTAACCTAAACACATCAAAACGATAATAAAAGAAGGATAATAAAATTTTATTACGCGGATGAAATATATAATGATAGTAATGGTGGTGCTTAAACTCTCTTAAGAAAAAGTAAGAAAAATTCAAATACAGAATTGTCATGAAAATTAGATCGTGCTATATATTAATATATATTTCCTAGGACACCCTGTAGAAGACTCACGATAAGCTCATGATATATACTTTCTCGCGATTTTCCTCAGATTAACTCTCTCTCTTCTTGTTACTTGCTAAGGAAGTTAAGCAAATTAAGTCTTAGACAAATAATCCACAATGTATACGTACGTAGGTTAATTTTACATATAATGTATAATATATAAGATAGTTTTTAAACAATTTCACGAGAGTTCAATGTTAGATAGGGTTAAACTTGCAAAATTCAAGGACGAAAGAGAGATATATATATATAATATATTAGTAGATCGCCTATTTGAATAAGATTATTTTTTGCTAATCGAATATATATAATATCTATAATGGACTTGATTCGTGGATTGAGATCTAGATGTAAGAAACTAATTTTACAATCGCTAAATATTAACTTTTCGCGATAAAAGAAAAAGAGCGCACTGAAATTATTAAAATATCTTAAAATAATGAATGTCATGTTCTGTTTTCTATAATATACTTTATATAATACTTTTTGCGTTGTAATACTTGTTTGGCGTCTAATTAGTGGTTTTTTTTTTACTGTCAAAGTAAGTATTTTGCTCTTATTCAACCATTTCTTTATATAATTAATTTTGTATAAAATTATCAACTTGTACGATCAAAAGAAAATTATTCAAAGCGTGCCAATGAAAAAAATTGCGGCGCGATTTCGAGATCGAGAAACGATTCGTATACATAAATGGTTGCGAATTGATTTACGAACCTGTCCGATTTCTCGATTAGTTTGAAATTTACGATGATTCCTTGTCTACATAAAGTATTGACAAAGAGTTACAACGTAAACAGAGACGGCAGTTTAAAAGGCAGTTTAAGTCTCGTAACACTTAGAGTGCTGAGTAACTTTCGTCCTTGTATTTTATCGCATAGATTATTTATTAAGATTTATATACGCGATTGTGTGTACATTATGTACTTTTTGATTTTCCTCTAATGTCCATACGGTTTATATATTATTCGGGATCTGATTCTTCAATTTTCTTCAATCGTCGATTATATCGACAACTGAATTTTTTCTTCCTTAAAAAAAATACTATTTAAATAAATAAACGATAGATTTTTCCTATTAAGATACGTCATCAGTAACACAAGACCGATTTGAAAGCCGCAAAATGGCGAGTTATATAAATAACGAAATAAAATATGAAATATAGAGTTTGTTAAAAAAATATATCACTACTATCTAACATTTTTCGATAAATACAGTATTGTGTAATTGCATCCTGAAGGCGGTTCTTCGTGGTTTTCCGGAATACACGTTATTAGTTGCGGAACATCAATTCTTATTCTTTCGCAAACAGTATAATAAAGAAAAACTGATTCGACAGAAGTGTAAAAAAAAAAGACTATTGGAGACACTCGATCATCGCAAAGGAAAGCCATAAAAATCATGTATGGCTTGCATTAAAAAAAATGAAATACATTTATTCCTGATCGAAAAGTAAATAAATAAAAAATAGGAAAAATCCTGCCATACCGTGTCTTCCACGAGAGAGACTATGAACATTATCTTAAAGTAGTTTAATGCGTTTACGTGTATCCATAAAATAATCCATAAGTTAAATTATTCATTAAACAAGTTTAAAAAGAAGGAAAAGTACATAAGAGAGACGTACTGATGATCGAAATATGTCGTTTCGCGTGTGTCAAGAAAAAATTTCATTCGGCGAATCACGATGAATCCATGCGCGCACGTGTAACTTATTACATTCTGTAACATATGCATACTACTTTTAGAGAGATTAAATTAAGATAATCGGAATAATACAGGCGAAGAAATTACGAGACGATGAGCTGAGAGGTGATGAGATTTACCGATCTCACTTGTACATTTATCCTTCTCGCGTATTAATCTTTATATATATATTATATATAGATATATCGGCACTCTCTCCGAATAAGAAAAAAAGGAAAAAAATAGCGATTTCTCTTTGTATCTCTCGTAGGGACACTTTTGCGTGACGCTCTAAGCGTGAAAACTCGCTACAAAAAAGGAGCGAGTTTTTGAACTTTAGGATAAAAGTTACGATTGTTCTGCGCAAACAAATCCGCGGGATTCCTCGCGATCTCGAGACATTGTAAACACAAATGTACATACTTACACTGCACTAATTTAGTATTGCCGCCTAAGTATTACAACTAGTCACATAAGCCAAAAGTTTGTTACTCTCGCAGAAGTTTTCTTTTTTTCAGTTTTGTAAAATAAAGGAAGATGAGAAAAAACCCGAAGAACGTTTACATATACATTTTCTTCTTATTTTCTCACATTCTTCCATTTTCCTTGCCAAGAAGAGACATCGTTCAAATAAAATATCGATATATTGTACTTTTCGAAAAGTGAAGGAATATTTTATATTATATATAATTGATTATATTTTTAATGATTTAATATGCTTGTCTGTTAATGACTTTGTCATCTTTTTTTTTTAGCATTAATCTTAAATAATATTTTTACACGAAAAATTATAACAATTGAAAATTGAAATTTTATATAATATAAAAGGAGAGAATAATTATTTTTTATATTTTTTATCAAAGAGAAATCATAGCGAAATTCTTTAGTCATTCATTGAGTAATTCTATTAATGTCATTCTATTATAAATTTGCACTGCATAAAATTTATATTGTATATATTGTATTTTTCTCTATTGTTTCAGTAGCTGAAAAGTATTCGCAACATCCTGCAATACGTTTTTTTTTTTTTTTTTCTGGCATAGTATTTAATCACCGACCATGATCACGATAGCGGAAATGAATAACGCTCTGTATACATGTTTCTTTTACGTAAGCGCGATACACAAGCCAAGTTAACGTTCGTATATGCTGCTATATACGCCCTCGTTTCCGCTTTCATTTTCGACGCGCACGTTCTCTCATCGGAGAAACGTAACACAGTCGTTGATAAAAGAGTCGGGATTATTCTCTCCACGTGGACGACTACAATGTACGCATGAAAAAAAAAAAAAAAGAAAAATATTCCCGTAACGCGAAGATTGCCTGTGTTTCTTCATCCCAACTTCAAACGTCGAAGCCAATCAGGTACGTAACAAAGATATTTTTTTCTCATCATATTTCCGCGTGATTAACTTTATTATAAAAATTCTCTTGATTTTTCTCTCTTTTTCTTTCTTTCTATCGCGATATTTAAATGTACATCTTCTCGTAAATTAGACGTTTAATATACGTTTGTGCATAATTCACAAAGTACAGGACGTGCAAATATTCCTGTGTATTCTCATTAGCATTAAACTTACGTGCTAAGATCTATTTAACACTTCTTGCTTAATGGTTCTTGCATACCGGCGATTTACTCGGTGAAAAAATACTCGTAATTTTTAACGTGTTAACTGCGAACCGTTATTGCATCTCGTGAGTCACACATTAACACCGAATAACAATTACTATTCTTACGCTTTGTACATTTTTAATTTTTACTTGACAAAAATATATGTATAAATAGATCTTGTCACGCAAAGTTTACTGCTAATGAGAATACAAGAATATTTTCGTGTCTATACTGTTGTATATTATTTGTATATTATATGCATAGATTTCAAATAGATTATTTTAAAGACAAAAATTATATAATTCTCTTTTTTCACACATTTTTCTTCTTTTGATAAAAAATATTTAAAATTACAATTATCAAAATTATATTACGAAGATTTATTCGTGATTTAATTTTGATAATAGTAATTTAAATTTCCCTAAAGAAAAAAATATATAAAAAAGAGAATTATATAATTTTCTTCTTTTTGTTTAGAAATTTATTATATAATTTTAACTTGAAGAGGCTCTACACATTAAATCCATGTTGATCTTACTTTCGCAACATGACTCAACTATTTTCGAGCTTTATTAATAAGAGGTACGAGTGACATACGAACGTTATAGAAAGTAGAACGACATAAGATTGCAAGCACATATATATAGACAGCAACTATTCGACGTCTTTCTTTCTCCCTTTTCTCGTTTCTTTCTCTCTATTGTTATTTTCCTTTTTTTTTCTTTTTTTTTTGCATCCATTTTTTTCTCCTTTCCCTCTTCCTTTCGTGATCTAATAATTTCCCCTTTTGACTGGAGAGAAGTCCTTTGATATCGGCGCTCGTCCCCGATGGGGGCTGTTAGCGGCCTTTAATTATATTCCACCGCGCTATACAATATTCACCATCCCTGGTATGTTGCGCTACTTCTGGGAAAAAGAATGTATTCTCGTTGAGAAAGAGATATTCGTGCTCTCTGAGTGAGAGACAAGACTTCGGTGACTTCGACCGAAGGGAGAGGAGGCTCCTTTGCTCCGAAGCTTCGCGTGATCATCCAAATTATCCGCATAGTTTCACGCATCTGCGTGAGGGTCGGTCTTTTTCTTCTTTTATTTTTATTTATTTTTTTTTTTTCGTGCACGCGTGTCTGTCGACGATTATGTATCACGGAAATACAATATGTTCCGCCGAGAGCAGATAGAAACGAAAATGATCGAAGATGATTCGGACCCTTGGAGAGGAGCCAGCCATGTCCCGACCTTGTAATATAAATCTTCGATAAGAAATCTTTTATCTTCTCTGCCGCGCGTGATCTGAACTTGTTGTTGGATCAGCATCGGAGAAATATTGTCGGGACGCGCTACATATGTAATTTTCTTTCTCCCCTTTCATACTTCGCCCCCCACTCGTGATTCAATGATCTCGATCGACATCAATTTAAGTGTTACATTCTATGTAAGCAGATTCTCTCACGATTGTAAAATAATTGGGACAGTGTCCTGGAATTTCTTCTTTCATAATTTCTGTTTTTTTTTTCGACATACTTAAAAGAAATATTCTTTAAATACTTCGTTCGATTATTTTTTTTTAATTGATCGCCTTAATTAAATATTAGATAAAATTATAAGATTCGAGGAGAGAAAGAATCTTTCTCATCTTTTTTCTTTAGATACACCGATTTTTGCTTTTTTGACACACTTGAAAGAAAATTCTTTAAATACTTCGTTCGATTATTTTTTTTTAACTGATCGCCTTAATTAAATATTAGATAAAATTATAAGATTCGAGGAGAGAAAGAATCTTTCTCATCTTTTTTCTTTAGATACACCGATTTCTGCTTTTTTGACACACTTGAAAGAAAATTCTTTAAATACTTCGTTCGATTATTTTTTTTTAACTGATCGCCTTAATTAAATATTAGATAAAATTATAAGATTCGAGGAGAGAAAGAATCTTTCTCATCTTTTTTCTTTAGATACACCGATTTCTGCTTTTTTGACACACTTGAAAGAAAATTCTTTAAATACTTCGTTCGATTATTTTTTTTTAACTGATCGCCTTAATTAAATATTAGATAAAATTATAAGATTCGAGGAGAGAAAGAATCTTTCTCATCTTTTTTCTTTAGATACACCGATTTCTGCTTTTTTGACACACTTGAAAGAAAATTCTTTAAATACTTCGTTCGATTATTTTTTTTTAACTGATCGCCTTAATTAAATATTAGATAAAATTATAAGATTCGAGGAGAGAAAGAATCTTTCTCATCTTTTTTCTTTAGATACACCGATTTCTGCTTTTTTGACACACTTGAAAGAAAATTCTTTAAATACTTCGTTCGATTATTTTTTTTTAACTGATCGCCTTAATTAAATATTAGATAAAATTATAAGATTCGAGGAGAGAAAGAATCTTTCTCATCTTTTTTCTTTAGATACACCGATTTCTGCTTTTTTGACACACTTGAAAGAAAATTCTTTAAATACTTCGTTTGATTATTTTTTTTTAACTGATCGCCTTAATTAAATAGATAAAATTATAAAGTTCGAGGAGAGAAAGAATCTTCCTCATTTTTATTCGTTCTTTAATAAAGATAATGAAGATTGCGCAGTTTCATAATTTTTTTGTAACTAGAGAGCGAAAGATAAGATAATCGTCATTATTAAGAGATATACGAAGCGGGATAAAATTATGCGAATGTTTTTTTGCTTAGAGCAGTTATCTCTCGAATCTGTCGTCATCGCACTGTTCTTGAACTTGCACGACTTGACTTGATCACGACGTACGACGATCAGTCACGATTTATCAACGGAGAGAGGTACGAGTGCGCCGAACCGTGAGAAGAATCGAAGACCATTCAGTCGATCGATCATCGTGTCATAATATTGTAACGCAAGTTTTGTCGGATACTTTTATCCGAAATTATTACATAACTGATTATTGTATAAGTGATAAAAATATTATGTTACGAGATACGTCCCGTAACTTTGCGACTTGGAATAATTGTTTGGAGCAATTTTACTTGTGCAAATATCTTCGTCGAATAGTACAAGCTTGAAAATTATTACTAATGTAATTAATTGTCGATTTTCCAACGCGATAAATATTTAATAATAAAATTTATATATTAAAAACAACTGAATTTTTCAATAAGATAAAGTGGGTTGAATGTTATTTGTGTACAAAACAAAGTATTTTGATAAATTCATCAGAAAAGACAGAGAAAGATAGAATTTTTAATTGAAAATATGAAAATATAAAATGTCATAAATATTGATAAATGTTGCTTCATCCAAAAGACAGAAGCACGTACGAGATTGTTAACTCTTACGAGCGCGATAATTATTTTAAACCCGAGAATTGCGCGAGAGAAAACGCTGGACCAAAGTTGAAGGCCGACATCTTTTTTTCCAGTAGTAATATTATAGTACTGAACAAGCCTTCGTGGTAAAGAGAATTGAAACGACTGTGGAGGCACAAAGAGGAATGTCGACGTCCCGACGACGAAGAGGCGGATAGAGATTTTACTTACTAACGAGATTTCCTGCATAACTCGCGAACGAAAATGAGGCCATTCGCAATCGTTCCCGCCCTTCTATCCTGGTTAACGATCGTCGATTGCGTTTCGACCGGAGGATTCTGCGATCCGGAAACTGGGAACGGTGAGTAATATATAAAATCACGGATGAATAATACCATGTCTCAATCCACTGAATGTTGAATCACCGCTTCTTTGTATTAATACACGGAAAGAAAAAATATAGTTATCGTAGCTAAATTTTAGGTATCCTTATATTACATGATTATATGAATCTCGAGCAAGGAATCATAAGGAAAATATTTCTTTGAATGTTGACAGATGTGACATCGAATTTACTGATTCACGGAAAAAATATTAGCTCCCATAGCTAAATTTTAGGTGTCCCTAATATTTTTAATTAATAGAGAATTATGGTTAAAAATAGTTTATATTATAATTAAAAATTATTCAAATTATAGTTAATATATAAAGTTAAATTATTATAATTTATAATTTAACCCCGTTAAATTATAGCTAAAAATATTATTACCATAATTAAAATTCAGACACCTAAAAATTAGCTATGATGGCTAATTTTTTATTTTTTCGTGTATTAAATTCGATGTCATTATCTGTCACTTGATTTAAGAAAACATTTTCTTTACCCAAGATTTGCATAATCATGTAAACGTACACGTCTTAATTTTGCAAAGCAAAATAATTCGCTTAAATCGTGGACGAGGATTATTGACACATAAAACGGGGCCACTTCGAGCAAATATTTTGTTTACACTCGCTACTTCCGCTTTTTCAGATTTCCAGCGCGCACACGTCGGCCTGATTATCTCGCCCATAATGTCCATGAAAATGATACGGGAGATCGAGATTTATTGGAACCACGTCAAGTATCGACCGGGCGACACGATAGCTCTTTACGACAGCTATCCGAGCGAACCCACGAACGACCTCGAGCCAATTTATACCCTGATACCAAACGCGCCGAGTGGTATCAAGAGGACCGGATTGCAGGCGGCATTCGTTCCCATCTCGAATCTCACGTTCGTTCAACAATGTCTACGTACGTAAGCGATTACATAATTTTACGAAATAGATTACTGATCGAGCGATACTCTATCTCGCGTAAAAACTGCACGGGGGGAAGAAGCTCTTTCGCTAATCTCTTCCTTTTATCTGACGATATAATGTTTTCTATATGTTTGTGTTCAATTATTAGACGATTCTCTATTGTTTTCTTTTTTTATTTTATTTTTTTTGTCGGGGTACACCGAGAAAATTGTCTCACAATTCCATGATTTTCAGAGTAAATTCTAAAAGAAAATTCTCTCTGTGTACAGTACCAAGATTGTTACCTGTCTTGATTAGCTATCCTTCTCTCTCTGGCGAGAGACTCTTTTTAAGAGGACATATCTAAGCTATTTGTTCGTACCTCGCTTTATTAGAGTACCGTGTCGCCTGGCTAAGAAATGGGACAATAAGACAGACGAATTGTCTGCAAACGCAGCCTCACTGGATGGCGCAGAGGAGGGATATCCTAGGATCACTGCCGATGAGCAGGGTGTTTTTGCCAGGAACACACGATTCTGCATCGTACGCGATACACGAGCGGGCGAACTCTGAGAATATCGTCGAGAGATTCGTAATAACCCAGGTAAATTGCTTGGAGAATTGTGAATTTTTTTTTAGATAAATCTGCAAGAAATCTTATTACAATTGCACCGAGAGAGAAAATAATTAAAATACAAAATATATCTCTATCATTAATTTTTCGTGGTAAATTATAATGATTTAAAGCAAATTTTCCCTCAATTTAAATCCAAAAATACCCGTGATTTCGAATAACAATGATAAATTAATCGAATTGATAAATTTCGTCAGAAAGAGGCAAGAATTATATAACTAACAAATTATTATTTATGACTTTGTGGTATAACAATACGCGAAGGTTGAAATCTTTTGAAAATTTAACAATATATATAAAAGTCGAGTTTATCGAAACTGTTTCCCTAAATGTGAAATTTTATCCGAATAATTAGCGAAAAGTTCTGAACATTATTAGTTTACACAGTAAGGCTCCTGTTTCCTCATTGCATATCGAATTATAAAGCGAGAAATTACGTGAACTCTTTTCTTTTTGCGCGATAGGAAAATAAATTAGTTATTTCATGTATCATCATTCGCGATATAAAACGTCTTTTTTCAATTATTTTATATTAATGAATGCTTTTATTTAGTGAATCCTACATTAGTGAAGTTATAATTCAATTTACGTATATTTCACATTTCAGCGAAAATTGACGATATATTTAATTAGTTTCAGATATATTTAATTATTAAATGCGCGAGTGATGGGAAAACTAATTTATTTCTCGTACGAAGCTTAAAAAAAATGTCACCTAATTTCTCGCTTCTGCTGTCGTAATTCAGTATGGCCGAGGATCTAGGAAACACATTGAAATCAGAAATAAAAATTAAATATGGAATAACCGTTGCTGGTAATCGTTAGGATAATTAAACTGCAGGATGTGGACGTGCTCGCGCAATTGATCTACGGGGTTCGATATCTGGACATCAGAGTGGGACATTATCCTAACACGAATTCGATATGGTGGGCCAATCATGGAGTATTCAAATCTGTTCCTATGCAAAACGTCGTGAACCAGGTGAAAGCCTTCCTCGACAATACAAACGAGATCGTGATATTCGACGTTCAGGAATTTCCCGTTGGTAATAATCCCTTAAATCGCTCGATATATTTTTATGATTAAAAAAATATAAATAATCATATATATATAATAAAATTGTAACTAACATTTATTATATAATTATTCTATTTTATTAATATATTTCAATATCTTTCTAATTATTTATCTTTATTAATATCTTTCTAATTTATGAATATTAATATTTTTTTTATTAATATTTATTATATAATTATTATAAAGTAGATATATAATATTTATTTTATACTGTTTTCCAGTAATAATGAGTTACAATATAATAATAAGATATATAATTAATTCTCTATCGTTTTCTTTCTCGTAATAACATAAGACTTTTTTATTTAATTGCATACTTGTTACTAGGTTTTGGGAAAAATCTGGGAGTGCATCACGATTTCGTCGGATTTCTCGAGGAACAATTCGCCGGATATTACTTGCCGAAGAGCTACGGATGGACCAGCACGCTAAATACAATCTGGTCGTCTGGGAAAAGACTTATAATCGGTTACGACGAGAAACGAGTCGTCAGCCGCTACGAGAGCGTCTGGCCCTGCGTGACACATCAATGGGGAAATGTCAGAAACATCGAAGACTTGTTCAATTATCTGAATCGTATCGAAACGGAGAGTCTCGGGTGTGTAAAGTTCGTGCAAAGCTGATGCTGTGCCAAGAATTATAAACCCTATATATATATACTCGATATTACTTTTGATCATGTCTACATCACTTGACAAGTATCTTTGTTAATTATACATATATCTATTTTATATTTAAATTTTATATATTTATATATAAAATATTATAATTGAATATATGTATATATCTTTGTTAATCGCGTTTCTCTAATTTCAGACATCCCAGAGCGATACCGAGATCAGCGATGGCCGAATTGACGCCCAACACGTGGGACGTGATTTTAAATCGACTTGGAAGCATCCGTCAAATGGCAGAGAAAATTAACATCAATGTTACTAATTGGTATAACAGTAAATGGCAACACACGGCAAATATCGTCGCCGTCGACTTCGTCCGATCGTCTGGCATCATCGAAACTGCGATCGAGTGGAACGAGAGACGAAATTCGCATTGTTAAGATTTCGCGTAAAAGTCGAAGAAAAAAAAAAAAAAAAAACACAAACCAAAGTTCGTCAATACACTCAAATAATTAATTCGTAGTATGCCGAACACAGCGAAAGAGATTTTATTCTAGTACTTAATAATTTATTGTCTTGACTTCCACACAATTCCTTTCGTGTAGTTACGTTGTACGAATATACAATCAATTTTATACGCACAAGAAGTGGATGATTCACGCAATCAGACAATGTCTAATTGAAAGAATATAAATATCTCGTAAAATATATTTCATAGAAATATAATATATATGAGCGACAATATGCTGTTGACATCTAATTCTTCTTTTAATTAGAGTTAATCAACTTGTATCGTAAAAATCCGATTTATATCAACCTCCTGTTATCTTCTTAAGAAATCTAAATAAAGTCATAACGGCAACCCGCGCACATTAATCGCGTAATACGTGTACGTTTTTGCGTGATAATCGCAGTTCCGCCGGATATGCGAATAATGCTCTAGTCAAGGTAAACGAGAGAGAAACGAACGAAATTATCTGTCGCGCACAAAAGCGCGCGATGCAACGAAATCAGTTCATCATCCGGTACAGATGATGTTGGTTGCGAAATCGAAAAAAATCTGTGCATCAGTGTCTTGCGTTATCCGTCGTGGACGGAAAGAACAACGAATTTAAAGAGCAAGAAACTTCCTCTAGAAGGAAACATTTTTTTTATAAAGTTAATCAGCGCTTATTCCTTCTATGAGAAAAAAAATTTTCTTTTTTAACATCGACGCCTTTTTATTACATACGAAAGTAGAGAATTTTAATTGTTATATACCTAAGGTGACCATCTACTTATATTGATATTTAGAAAAATGTGCTGCCTATTGCTGCTGCTTTTACTGCCAATAGTAACTTCGAAACCGTGCGAGTATTCCGAGAATCAATATTTTATGTGCCAAAATAATTCTCTCTCCTGTCCCGGCGATCAGAAATGCACATTCATCGAACACTGCTCGGCGGTTGTATCCCTAATGGAACGACAGGAGCTGTCCGCCCACAGGTAACGTGATACTGAATCGTATTTCGGTGTATTTGGCGAACCTACATACGTAGATTTTTTTTCGGATATACAGATTACGGCAAGCTGTATGCGGATACGATCGAACGCGCCTGAAAATCTGCTGTAGCGTGGATAATTATTTAACAAGACCTATATATACGAGTCAGAATGATGTACTTCCGACGCAATTAAGCTCTCAGTGCGGGGAAAGTCTTATTCGAAATAACGTGGACGGCTTAGGATCGTATCCCTTCGTCGCGAGGATCGGTTTTGCAAGCAAGTATATTTTGCGCGATACGTAAGATATTTCCCCAGGTAGCAAGCGTACGTCATTAGACATCAAAACGACGTCATTTTGATGTTTAATGACGTCAGTGTGCTACTTGGGCCAGAATCGGCTAATTTCTTTCTTCCTTTTCTACGAATCTTTACGTTGAGAGAGAGATTAAGATGTATTGCGTCACATAACGTCGTTGATAACTTTCCGAAGAGTTAAACTCTACTTCAAGTTCCTCAACAAAGTTGTGCGGCTTCATTGTTAGTGACATTTATGTATACGATGTAAATTATATTCAAATTTAAATCTATTGGAAGAATTTTAGATCTATTTGATCAATTCTCAGAGAGATCAATTAGCTATATTCCTTTTTTTGTTATATAAGACATGCGCTTTGAGACTTGTTAGCAGGAATTCGTTTTTCAGATACATTAACGAGTGAGATTAAATACTCGTGCAGTGGCGTGATTGTTAATGAGCGTACAGTATTAACTACAGCTACATGCGCACTCGCGAAATCGGACAAATACAAGTTGTATGTATATATATGTATATGTAGCAGTCGAAAATATATAGTATAACGAAAGATCGTTGCTAAGATTTTCGATTTTTGTGATAATTAAGCCTGAAATCGTAGCATGCAATAATTATATATATATGGTTCTCGTATTCGTATTTAGATGCTCTGTGCTTATTGGTGAATATAATACAGAGTCGAATCCAGATTGCAATAAATTATTTTGCGGACACAATACCAGTAGCCACGATATATCATATGTCATCAAACATCCGGGCTATGACGCAACAAGTTTTTCCAGTAACGTTGCCTTACTTCGTTTGAAGAAGGCTATCAATTTTACAGGTATGTACAATTCTTAGATATACATGTGTGGGATGACAATGTTTTCGACAATCAGGTTTTAAATATGGAATGCATATTATGATATCTGGTCTTCTTCAGCCACAGCGCAACCAATCTGCTTTATACCAGAAGACAGATACGTCAGCTTGGAAAGTACATGCACCATTGTCGGCTGGGGAAAATTGTCCGGTCAAAAAGGTATTATATATAATTAATTGAACAAACTATTGTAAAAGCATAAACTGTAAGCAGTGTTTATGTGTGATGTTCAAATGCGATAAACCCTGTGATCCAGCACAACCACCGACGCAACAGTCATTACAGCTAAAACTCGTACCTAAGCAGCAATGCTCGGATTATTCAAGCCAAGGTCTGTCTGTTGAATTGTGCGCCAAAGGAAACTGTGAACCTTGTTCAGGTTACAGCGGAAGTCCTCTATTATATAGATATGCGGACTCATATTTCCTGGTATGTTATACAAACATAGACATATATATATACATATATATATGTAATGTTTGTATACATATATATATATATGTATATATATACTACAGATGTAGTTCACATGTTTATATATATATGTATTTTTTCATCAGGTCGGAATCCTATCATATGGGTCTAGTTGTGACTCGAGCACCATTTTTCCATCTGTGTTCATAAATGTACAGAGATACACGAGATGGATCTTAGAGAATTCTTAAGATTGCAAACGCAATCATCTCAAAATGGCTCTTAAGAACACGAATTGGTATTGCATTTTTACGAGTTTTATTTTTTTTTGTTTTTGCAAATATATATATAAAATATTATTTATGTTTAAATATATTCAAATATTTGCCGCGCGTCATTTCCTTAGCCTCTTCTAGACCCAGCTGATAAGCTAAATCGTGCAGTTTTTTCACTTCCGAGATAAGCCCGGTCATTGTT